>NW_027331265.1:0-100000 GCF_022965805.1 Primulina eburnea
TACTGTGGCATCCCCACAGTAGAGGATGCTATGCCACAAATTTTTTTTAAAAAAGCTTATATATATATATATATTTTAATTTTTTTTAAAATTTTTTTGGATTTTTTTGTTTTAAACTTTCTTTTACTTTCACTCAAAATTTTCATTTTTATGTATTTTTTTGCTCTTTTTAAAATATATTATAATTCTTTTTTTTTCTATTTTTGATTTTTTTTTGATATTTTGTTTACCTCAATTTGTTTTGAAAATAAAACATATTTTATGTTTCAATTTTAGTTTCTTTTCGCATGTTTGATTCGTCCATTTTCATCGATACTGGAACAAGATAAAAAATTTGTGTTTTGTTTTCGTCATTAATCAATTCTACTAAGAAACATCGAATTTTCATTAATGTGGTAAAAACTTAGTTCTACAAATAAGAAAGAGTGAAAAAATTATAATATATTTTAAAAAGATCAAAAATATCTAAAATAAAAATTTTGAGTGGGAGTAAAAAAAAGATTAAAACAAAAAATCCAAAAAATAATTATAAAAAAATTTAAAAAATATATATATATATATAAAAGCTTTTTAAAAAAAATTGTGGCACATCATCTTCTATAGTGGGGATGACACAGTAGAAGATCCTGGTCCAAAATAATATTAAGACTTTTCTGAAATTAATTGTTTGCAACGGAAAACTTTGATAATGTATTTTTGGACAGTCGAGTCAAGTTATACATAATTATTCCAAGGAAAGTACCCTTCCTCATAAATGTATATAATATTAAGTGAAAATTGTCTTTTGATCTTGTATGTTTATGTTTTAAAGATTTTGATAGTCTATATTATCAAATTTCAGTTTTATTTTGTTGTTTTGTGTGTGCCAATTTTAGTCTTTTTTCGACATGACGTTGATGTGGTCCCGTGCGACAATGATATGATGCTGACATGTATAATAATATTGTCGAAAATCAAAAGTTACATAATTAATACTGAAATTCGATTACAAAGATGATTGAAATTTGAGAATAAGTGGAATAATTATTATGTACACCAAAATATTTTAAATAATTATTATAAATATATTTTGTTAACTTTTAAAATCATATTATTTTTAGTTGAATAACTAATTATTTTATGATATGAGCCACGTAATATAAGGCAGCCTAGCCTAACTAGAGTCTTGGAAAAACGTTAGGTGGCGAAATGACGGGGTAAGAACGAAGATTGTTTTACGCTTAATCTATCAAGTGTGAAAATTTGACTTGTTCAAATATAATTTGGTCAATCAAGGACAACGAAAATAACCATTAATTTAATCGGCTAGAAATCTTTGAAAATATATTTATATTATTCAAAATAGAAAAATACGAGAACATGGAAATTAACACATTATATATATGTATATATATATAATGTGTTAATTTCTTATATATATATATATATACAAATTTGTTTGGTAGGCGTAACATCATGTTTGTTATTCATTTGAAAATAACTCATTTAACACCCTTTCTTCACAAGAAAGAGAAAGGAGGGCATTCATATGTTTGAACGGCCCTCTGTCTGCTTATTTTTTTAAAAAAAATTGACAATTAGCGACGGTTTTTGATAAAACCGTCGTTATGTACAACGGATTGTCAGAAACCGTCGTTGAACGCAGACCCCATACACGTAATGATGTTTCTTTATTTAATGTCATTTAATATATATGTTTAAATTTCAAATTTTCATTTTTTAAAAATAAATTCAATAAATTAAAAATAATGTTCAATTAAAAACTAACGGTTGTTTTTATTTATAAAATTTTAAAAAAAAATTAACGGCTAGTTAACGTCTAGTTTAATAATTTGAAATTGAATTTATTTAATTTAAAGTAAAAATAGATGAATGAGTGGACAGCGGGACCTACAAATAATGAATGTGAATGTTAAAATAAATGTGGAAGAATAGATGTGTTATGTAATGTGTATGTGTCATGTGGACCCTACGACTTTTTACTATCATTTATTTTTATCCTCTCTCCATAAATAAAAAAAGAAAAAACCTTTTTCACATCTTAAACATAATAATTACTTATATATAAATATTTAATCATTTCCAATAATATATAATAATTATATTATAATCCACAATAAAACAAAATCAAAGCTATTTCAGATAAATGGTAAAATTTAAACTAAGAATAATATTTTTTTTTTAAATGTAGAGAATGTTAAATGTATTTTTCTGAGAAAATATTGAAAGGAGATGATATTTATGAACGTTGTAGAGATCGGTGAAACAAGTTATAATATAAGAGCATAAAAATCATTATCATAGTAATACGTGGATACACAATGATGATATGCACTATAGAACCGTTGGATCATGTGCATCGAAATCCACTTGATCCAAGTCCAACTATGCACAATACCAAATCCAAAACCGTAGATAATCTTCTAAATATAAAGCTTATTGTGTGCATTTTATTTATGTTGTTAGTCTCCTCGTACTCTTATCCTTTTAAATTTGTAATGGAAAAACACCACAAGTCCACAATCCACGTAATCCAATGGTTCCACAATCACATCTCTCTTTTTTCTAAACTCAGCATTTGTATTTTCAGCATTCGATCACTTCAAAAACTATATTCTTATCCTCTTATGAACATATGAACACATCTACTTATCTAAAAGTAATAACATTTTTTTCATTAGATTTACCAATTGCTTCATAGACTTGTAGGATCGAACATTTTTCGTTTTTCAAAACTCCAAAAGTCATAACTGGTGGTAATTGAACAACTCAAATATTTTATACCCTGCAGAAGTCCAAGTGTCATTGTTCGATAATTCTCCTACCAGCCGCAATTATTGCAATCCAACCATCACCTTCCTAATATGCTTTTTAAAAAAAACAATCATCTTCCAATAACTGCAGTTGTTGCAATCCACGAGAATCAAACTCATGACTTTTGCATTGATATCAATTATAGGAGCAATAGTTTGTCGTTTTACAAAAAATTATAGTCGATAGTAATAGTGGAACTCAAATCTTTTAATCATATATACAACACTGCAAGTATATATCACGGTTCTATTGCTCTTCTAGTATGAATAATTATTGTACCTCAACAACAAAAACTGGTATCCCGTGTTTATCCAAGCATTTTGTCATGTAGTATCGGTATTTTAAATTGTACAAAACCCCAAGTGCATACCATGGTTCAATCACCCTCATAACATTGACAATTATTGAACTCTAACAAAAAAAAATGTACACATAGTATTATTTCTTTATCCAAGCATTTTTTCTTCATAGTATCAGTCTTTTAAACTGTATAACACCCTAAATTCATGTCACAATTTGATTGCTCTTCAGTATAGACAATTATTGTACACTAATAACAAGAATGTAAACGTGTTATCATGTGTTTATCCAATCATTTTTATCACATGGCATCAGAATTTTAAATCGTACAACAATCTAAGTTCATTTCATGGATCAATCACTTTTTTAATAGAGATAATTATTGCACGGCAACAACATGAGCTGTAACTGTTAAATATGATCAATGTGCTAACTTTGGATATGATGCCGGAAATAGATCCAAGCATTTTTGTCACATAGTATCCATAATAATTGCATAATCTCCTTTTGGAATCAATAATTATGTATAGTTGGTATTTTTAGCAGTTTTCTTAAACAATTTCTGGATTTGTTTTTCTTATAACAGTTTCATTAATTCAATATAGTTTCCATGACTTGTATATTCGACTGATCGATCATCACGACCCCTAAATTCTTCAAAAGTTCGACTCATTTTAGTTTTTTTTCTTAATCAATTGTTCTTGTATCTCTGATTAATTTATTGATCTATATTTTTCAAATGTCTCCCCATTTTCTAAGGGAAAAAGTAAGTCTTGTTTTACCATCTCCATCGTTCCTTTAAAATGAATAATTTTTACAATCGACTCTTTTCCATTTTTATCGTATGAAATTGTATCGAAATATCGTTCGAGATATAACACGAAATAATATGCACTCTGTTCTTCATAGAAAATTCAAGCTATGAATATTTCGGGAACCAAGAAGATATAAAGTCTACGATTTTAACTCTCACAAGTAGTAGAATATTCATATATAGGCTTGATTTTATCCTTTTATTATTATTATTATTATTATTATTATTATTATTATTATTAGATTGTCATTATTATTTTTAGACTTACTATTATTTTTTATTATTATGTTCTTCTTCTTTTTTCTTTTTTTACACACGTAGGGAGAAAGAATCGAACTCGGAGAACCGACTATCCGACATGAGTGAGAACATTGGACTACGAGCCCAGTCTCATTATTAAGTCCTTCTCACTTAATGGATATTATGTTTTGAGGCTATGGTAGTTTTGCAAGATATGGATCTTGAGCATATGTCCGTCCAATGATTGTGTTGGGTTATGGAAATTCGGCCCAAGAAGCTTGCCAGCAATTCGGCCCATGACCACTTGTGTTCCCAACTTTCCTTTGCCACTAATTTGATTTTCAAAATTGATACAATATAATATATTGCTCAAAAAATTAAAAATTTGATTCTACACTATAAATATTATTATTTTTATAAATGCATTTAACATTAAACAAGTTAAATAACTAATTAAAGTTGGAATTTGGAGCATATTTTTTAATGGAACATGATAATTAAATTCGAACAAGATGAATAAATGGGTCGATTTGAACTCAAATCTAAATTATTATTATTTTTAGTTTCGAGAAAACTAAAAAAATTATCTTTCTCTCATAATTGGGAATTGCTAAATAGTTGAGTTTCGATTAGAATATCGATATCGAATAAGCTATAATACACTTCAAAATTTGAATATAAGATATGAGTGATATTTTCAATTTCAGTGTAAGTTTTTTTTTTGAATAGAAATATTTCGATAACTCAAATAATCGAGAGATCTCAGGTTACAATATTAATTTAAGTGTAAGTTGGTTTGCATGTTGGTGGATGTTTAAGGAAAAAGTAAATGGAAGTAGATACTGTCCACGTCACCCTAGAACAAAGTAATTATCTCATTTCCTTCTTGAGACCTTTTTCGTCAATAACCAAATCCCCATCATAAAGCGACGTCGTAGAACCATGTCGTGGTTGGCTCGTTCCATCGCCAACACTCTCCACCTCGAAAACGAGGACGACCCCGCCTTGCCGCGGCGCCACTCCGATGAAGGATCTTCGGAAGATCGATCGGGAGACGGGGCAACATTCCCCGAGGAAGATCAACGATCGGCGGATAGCGATGACGACCGCAGCTACGATTCCGACCGTGGGGACGATGGGGATCGAGATGGTGAAGATGATAATAATCAAGGGCGTGGAGTCAGAGAGGATCTCTCGGAATTGAAAGACACCCTCACGCGCCAGTTTTGGGGCGTCGCTTCGTTTCTCGCTCCTCCCCCGCCTCCGCCTCCTCCGCCGCCTCGTCCTGTTCAGAAATCGGTTCTTATGAGATCCGACTCGAAATCTGATTGGGCGGAGTCTGATAATGATTATGACGATGAGGAGGAGGAGGAATTAGTGGAGTATGATCAGGGACATTCTGGTCAATTTAGGGAAATTTCAAATTTGTCACACTCGGAGGATTTTAGCTGTACTATGACTACCATTGATGATGCAATTGGAATTACCTGAGGAAGTGTTGGCTTTCGCGAGGAACATTGCGCATCATCCAGAGACCTGGTTGGATTTCCCCTTATCGGAGGAAGAAGAATTTGATGGTGAGAAAATTTGAATTTTGTGAGCTTCCTAGAGTTAATTGATTGTTCTATTCTCTTATTTTTAATTGCAAATATTTCGATAATTGAAATGACCATCGTGCATTACACACGATTATTCTGGTAGCCCGTAGGGGCGAGGTTATTCATTTACTTGATTGACTGATGGCATGTACAAGTTAAGCAATTGTTTTATCTTTTACGTATATTTCCTCCTAAAATTTCCAGGCATGGCACATGCTTGATCTTGGGACCTAAATCGAGCTGTAATTGTTCAGTCCATTTGATTTAGGAAACAAAATAATTGACTTGTGAAGGTTCGATCCATTTGTTTGTTGAATTGTGTGTGTTTGGAAACAAACTAGTTGATGCTAGACGTTCGAACATTTGTAATGGCTTAAGTGATACATATGGTGGCATAAGGTTGTAACTTTGCGTTGGTGGTATAAAATTTGTTATCGGGCAATGAAATTTACAACCAGTTTATTCAAGGCATTAAGTTCTTGAGCCTTGATAGTTCAATTGTCGGGCTAATCATTGACAAATGAAGTGGAAGTAGACAAGTAGCGATTCATGAAGCCAACTTTTGATGAGTATGGTATGGTGTTTGCCCCTGTTGTGTGTCTCTGATGAGTTATTGTATAGCCCATATATGGCTAATGACATTTCCATTCATCTTTGTTTCTTTTGTGGGTCATAAATAGGATTCTAGTTAACTTTTTGCCTTGCCTTTACTCTACATTAAGCTAGTCAAGATTTTGTAGATACTAAGTATTGATTGATAAATGTCTTCACCTTATGTGAACTAACACATACTCTTCTTCACAGTTTTTAATACAAGCTGCATTATTATTAATGATCTCTTGTTGCTGTTTCAGCTATCCTAATAATCTGCAAATTTTATGTGTCAATCAACAGTTGAATACTAGTACCACATTTTTTCTTATATATGATTGATTTTTTTCCTTTGCCATCATCCTGCTTGTTGCAACAGTGATCAGTGCTGGCTATTATTTTTATCCCTGGAAAAGATCCTTGATCAAAAACTTCGACTGGTATTCATTTTCATATGATATACTGTGGCACGGTAAAATACCTAGTACACGTTTGACATGAAGGGTTGTTTTAATGCTTGTTTGATACATAGCATGGTAATTAGGAATGTTATCATATACATTCAGATGTTTTCAGCTGGAAAGTTCTTTTATCATTTGTTATTTTAATTTTCAGATTTTGATATATCTGATGCACAGTACAAGCATGCATTGGCAGTTGAACATGAAGCACCAAGATTAGCGGCACTTAGAATTGAACTTTCCCCGGTCCACATGAGTGAGGGCTACTTTTGGACAGTCTATTTTGTTCTTCTGCATTCGAGGTTGAGTAAGCACGATGCTGACCTTTTATCTTCACCACAGGTTAGTGGTGTTCTTCATCATGATAAAAAGAAATGGAGAGTCAGTGACATTTTCGTTACTCGTCACCTTTCAATTTAACTGAAAATGAAGAGAAACTTGGTTAGTTTAGATATTGTTTCTATGATAAATTTATGCTGTTTATAATGCAAGAGACCTTTAATGGTCCTTGTGGTGAATCCTTGTAGGTTTTTCAAAATTACCCCCTCATTCGCTTTAATATGTTATTCTACAAAAAATAAAAAAGAAAAGTAAGAGGGGTGATGAATGAAGGGGTTACAACCAAATAGAAAATAATCCATATTTTCCATTTCAGTTTTTAATTCAGTTTTACAGAAAATAAAAATAAAATTATTCCCAAGTAAATGTTTTATATTAATAAATTTTCTCCTCAATTTAGTGTAGAATTTCAAAAATTAAAAAATAATAAATATTAAATATTTGTGTTTGATTCATTGTTATGCATATGCAAAGCATGCGTGGAGTTCTAATTTTGGTAGTTGTTTGAATCATAAACTTAGTGTCTATATGGGTTAACGAAGGCTGTCTATTCAAGTTATTATTTTTCATGTTCTTCACCCACTGTCATTCCAAACTCTGAGCATCCAATTACATGTTTTTGATTGTTTTGCATTGTTACCTTTCAGATTGCGCAAGCTAGGTCTATGTGGATGAAAGTGCTACATGAGAAAACTAAGGACGAACCACAATTAATAGGAAGTACTTCGCACTTGAAAGAAAGTTCAGATTATACACATGAAAACTTCAACTCATACGAAGATATTAATTCCAGGTATGCATTAGGCAGGATGTATCCTTTTGACCCTTCCACTCCCCATGAAAGAGGTGACAATGAGGCCGAGAAGCAACTATTTTGTGAAGTCGAGTACATTGAAAAGTCCGTTGTAAATGAAGATCCACCACCTAAACCTCTAGAAAAGGAAATGAACGTGGGTCAATGTTTTGAAAAACCAGCCTTGGATGATGACTATGATGACGATGATGACTGGCTAAAGGAAGACTCGGACTTAGATGGCTACTCTGGCTCCATGATTATTGGAAATGAGGAAGACGTCTCATTTAGTGATCTAGAGGACGATACTGATTACAATACCCCTTTAAAATCCAAGACATTTGTCACTGAGTCAAGAACAGCCACCAACACTTCATGAATTTCATTTTCACTTCGCAAGTGTGTATATGATTCTGCCATGGCAGATCACACCTGCATCATTTGTTGGAATCACGTGTCGATGGAGTGCCCTCGTTAATTTGTGCAGCAATGAGTGTGCGTTACTTCTGCGAGATTTGTGGACATAAACATATCTCTGAATGTATCTGGGGATTCCACTGGTTGTCCATTAATGACAGCATGGAATTTAGTGCTTTCAAAAATCACCCTTAGAGCAATCTTATCCCATGGCACCTAAGTTTACTGCATGTGGAGATGAAGATAAATATCTTGACAATTCAAGATTTTGGTCCACTAATAGCACTATCCTCCATAACCGCAGAAAAGGTATTCGTCATTCCTTATCCTCTATTTTAATTTTTTAAAATTAATCAGCGAATAACCTGGCTTTTACAGTACATGCCTTGCGCCATCGATTTTATTCAGTTTAATTTATGCCCTTTGGAGGTCATAGCTTGTACATAACCGGAGGGGAAAGAAATTGTGATAATCTTTTTGTACATGTGACTAGAAAAATATGAAGTATTATAGATTACTGGATAATATTTCGGCCGTTTTGTTATTTACCTGGTATATTTGTGTGATATGTCATATGTTACTTATTTTTTGTCTTGAATCAAATTAATATTGACCCCAGTTTGAGCCTGGAGGTGTTCATACTTCATTCATAAAGTGTAACTTTTGAAGAGTTGGGAGAAGACATAATTTTTTTTTTCTTCTGGAAATTTGTAAAGTAATATTTGATATTTCGTTGGTATTTAGAAGACCACGCAAAGAATGAATATACACCGTTGTTTGAAAGATATTATTACTTTTCTGCTAAAGGAAAAAAGAGAAGAAGAAAAAGGATATCATAGAATTATGGTTTTATTAATCAAAATAAAAATAGCACCTATGTTTTTTTATATATTAGTTAAATCTTGCAAGGTTTGTCCCTTTGTCTATATCCGATGGGTACAAAGTGTATCTATAGGTTAAAGCGGAAAAAAGTTGCAATGATTAATGTATTGAGATGAGAATTGGGTGCCCAATTAATACAAATTTCTTAAAAATTAACTCCTTCAAGAGTAGGTCTCTTGTGAGACGGTCTCACGAATTTTTATCTGTGAGACGGGTCAATTCTACCGATATTCACAATAAAAAGTAATACTCTTAGCATAAATAATAATATTTTTTTAATGGATGACCCAAATAAGATATATCTCACCAAATACAACTCGTGAGATCGTCTCACACAAATTTTTACCATGATTCAAATATTAAGCTAACTTTTTTTTCTTCCAAAAATATCATACATAGAAGACAGCTTAATATTTTGAATTAAGTGTCACAAAAAATTATTCATTGTACATTTAATTTATAAAAATCTAAATATTTACTATTATATAATACTCGATCACCTCATAGTAACTACTTTGGTGTTTCAACATGACATGAAAATTTATTTCCAATTTTACCGTCTATAATTTGTTACGTGGCTTTGATGGTATAGATATGTTAGTAATCTTCGTACAGAACTCTTATATCATCCATCTTCCCATTTTTTCGAATTCTTCTTATTTTATCTAAAATATCACATGATTTTTCTCTCTTATAATTTTTAAAAAATATATATTTTCTTCAAATAATTGAATCATACGAGCATGTGAAAACCACATGTGATTGTTATTAGTATCTATAAAAATGTGAGATTCTCATAGGCTTCACAATATTTTTTTTTTAAAAAAAAATTGTATTAATCAAATTACAATAGCCCACAACCTATCAAATAATTTTAATTTAGGCAAAAAACTTGTATGAGACAGTCTCATGGGTTATATTTTGTGAAAAATATCTCTTATTTGGGTCATCCATGAAAAAATATTACTTTTTATACTAAGAGTATTACTTTTTATTGTGAATATCGGTAGAATTGACCCGTCTCACAAATAAAGATTTGTGAGACTGTCTCACAACAAATCTAGTTTTTAATTTAATTTAGAAATTAAAAATACAAAAACTATTCAATTATAAATAATAAAAAAAACTTTAAAAAGATATTGGATGGGAATTTGGTACAATTCAAGACATAGCATTTCCAGGAGTCCAACGTATTTAAGTTGACGAGTCTAGCCTTCAATAATAAAGTCTGTAGTAGCCTAGAAAATCTGGAAATGAAGGCCCATTTTAATCAGCCCAAAAGGGCTGTACATAAAAAATTATGTATGAAGCAAAGTAATACATAAATTTATTATATTATTGAATCGAATTCGACCAAATCAAATTAAAGTGGTTTCGAGTCGTTGTCAAGCAACCCAGCTGGATTCAACATTGATCCTAGATTCAGTTTTCAAGCACGAGTTTCGGATTAAATCCGACAGGTTCCGGTTTGATCTCTCTGATAACCATCCATTGATTCTGCAAGAAAATCCATCGAGTTTCACAATTAAGGGGACCAATTGTCAGTAGAAGAATTAAAATTTTCTGGTATAAATTTCTACCAAAAAAGTATACCATCCCCAACAAATTAAAATTTGCGTCCATCCTAGTGAGAAGAGCAATATTCAAACCGGATACTGAAATAGAACTCCACTGAACAAAATCAAGGGGAGGGAAATTATTGTGCAATAACTCTATGTTCGGATCAAAGAATATGAATATGGGCACCCAGTGATAAGGTAATCTTCCTGAAATCTTTCCTTCTTCTCCTTCTTGAAACAGCTTTTAGCTTCAAATTCTTCTTATCGAATCATATCATCAGCTAGATAGTCCAAGAATCATTGGAAGATTTTCGACTTGATTGCTTCGAATGTTAACTGTACGAAATAAGATGGAAAATTTGACAGTTAGGAGTATAAGATCTCTTTGCGGCAGCTTGTTCAAACTTCTTGACGATAGCTGCATTCTCCTTTAAGCTTGTCTGAACAAAATATCGAATCCACCAAGTCGAGCTCCTCAATTTAGCCTACATGGAAGAGAAGGCTTCTGATTTTGTGATGTGTTTGTATCAGAAACTCGTGAATATACCAGTCAAAGACAATGCATGGACCTTGGATTTTATTTAAGAAAAAATGTCAAGGAATATTATCCAAGTTCTTAGTTCAAAAGAGAACGAATAGATAAGCTCTTGCCCCAAGTACCAAAAATGAGGGGTGCTTCAAAATTTATTATAGACTTTTTCTTCTTCTATAATACATCAGACCACATT
The DNA here is from genome assembly GCF_022965805.1 of Primulina eburnea. Lineage (NCBI taxonomy): Eukaryota > Viridiplantae > Streptophyta > Magnoliopsida > Lamiales > Gesneriaceae > Primulina > Primulina eburnea. The sequence goes on from NW_027331265.1 coordinate 11,537, forward strand.
ACAAAAATAAAATGCTTTTGACCTTGTTTTCCTCTCTGCTAACTGCCTAACTCATAAAATACTCTGATTGCAAATATAATCCAGTGATAGGACCTCTTGCAGAAAAAAAGATCAGGAAAGAGATCAATATGGTGCAAGATACTACACTTACTGATCGCCCATATTTGGCTTGATCAGCAACTTTCGCTTTCCGGTGATGAGGATATCCTATAAAGTTGTAATAAAAGAAGACTGGCAGTTAAATGATAATATCTAAATCTCAACTAAGCAAAAACATAAAAATGTAAATGATGCCTATGAAATAAAATTCTTGAAAAGATTTAGCATGAAAGTACAGGTCGTGTGCATTCTATGATCGAGAACAGAAGTGAATTAAGTTGAAGCCTAGGAGGTTTGCCAGGCTTGGTTAGATGTGCAACATCTCAATGATATTATCTTTCTATAGCCTCAAACTTCTTTTGAACTCGTGAACAGATGTGGGACTGTACTGTAAAGGAAAGAAATCCGTTGAATTAGCATTACTTCAGCCTCTTCTTTATGCGAAATCATCATTAAATAAATAAGATACCTTTATACTATGCTAGCAATTGAAAGTTGACATTAAATTGGATCGACAAGTTCTAGATCTCGTGTCCTTATTATCCCCAACTAATATTCCAATGTGCATATCTCTCTCTTTCAAGATTCATGTCTACCATAAGTTAATGAATTTCATATCATCACTGTCCGGAAAGCACTGCCGCGGTGCTGCGGACAAGAAGCTCTAAAATACGAGGGAATAAATCAGTGTCTTGTAAAGAAGCAGCATAATTTCTCTTACCTGTGAAAATGACTAGGCCATCTGCTGCTAACCTTGCTAATTCAGGTAGAGTCTTGTTGAGATACTTTGGAGACAAGTAATCCAATGCATCCGAGACAATAACCAGAGAGAATGATTTTTCCCTGTAGGGAAGAGGGAACTTGATGTCAGCCACACGCACAAAGCCTTTGTGCACCAAACTCTTGCAAGTACGGTCAGCATCCTCTATATCATACGGTTCCATTCCCCAAGCTTCAGTATCTTTCTCTCTTAACAATCTTGAAACCACAGAACAACTGTCGGGGCCAACATGCAACACCCTGTGCATGCCGTCTCCATATGCTGTTTTCAAAATTGGAATTGTGCGTGGAACTTCTAAAGTACATGAGAAATCACCTGCATAAGAAACATAATCAAATAACCTTCAATAACATGCCAGGATATCCACCAACAGTTTCTAATCTATCAGTATGTCCCATTAATACAGGCACTTGGCCAACAGATACAAATGTTTGCGACTGACCAACAGCAGAGTGGCAGGCATGTTATTTTCATAGTTATCTCAAGGGCAAATGATGGATGAATGATATTTTACTAAGCAGTTGAGAATCGAGATTAATAATGAAAGCAGTAGGAAATGCATTGGTTGGTCAAATTTAAAAAAAAAAAAATTAGCACAGTTGATGCCCATGCCAATTCAAACTGACTGAGGGTTCAAAGGAAGACAAATGTTAAGAATACTGAATATCTGAATCAGGATAATGCTGCACAAAAGAAGATAGAGTCTTGGTTCTGAGATTATGAGCTTAATCAGGGAAAGTATAGGAAAAAATGTAGCCAACAAACAACTATGATTACCTTCAACCCGAGTGAGGATTCTATGGACTCCAGAAGTACCTATCAGGAAAAACCATTAATCATCAGTTAAATCATAGAATCAATTTCTCGTTGAGAACCACTAGAGGATGGATGCGGTGGGGTTCCCAATATGATAGCAAATGTTACAACTTAAAACTAAAACAAGAACTCGAAAGATTAGTAAAAATATGATAATGATTGAAGTTCAAAGCTCTCGTCGTAAGTTCCCACCCTAGAATAAGGAAAATATAAGGCAATCACATAATCGGAAGCCGGTAAGGTAGATGTCTAAGTTCATTCATAGTAAACCGACACAGTTTTTGCAGCATAAACTAGAGTTTCCGATTATCGTTAAATTTATATAAACGTATCATTTATCGAGTAAACACTGTTGCAAAAATAATATTGTCAACTCTTGTTCTTTCAATCTGAAGCAGTTCGTTTGATGGCCCTGCATGAATTAGTTCCATTATATGAAAGAACAAATACAGAAAATTCGTTAATAAACTCAATCCAAAATTCGATCCATAAACAACATCTCATGTAAAAATCATCCCAAAAATTGTAAAAAATAATAATAATAAAAATCATCGAACCTTGATCGCCATAGAAATAACCTATTAGAAGGAATCCTCCCTGAAATTTGCAGATTAAAATCCACAATCAGAATTTATACATGTCCCTACCAAGATTTACAGCTCATACTCAGAATTTTCATTTTCATCAATAACATCTTATAAATATCAAAACAAACAGAAAAAATCAAATCATTGGTGAAAGAGAAAACAAGATCATGGTACCAGAATAAGAGCTAACAGTAAACATGGGTGAGAACGAGATCTTGACCGAAGCGAAGACGCAAATGGAGGTGCCCCATTTTCAGATACGCGTCGAGATGGATTTACTGGCCTTCTCGCCATTGCCATGGCCATTTTTCTTAAAAACAATCAGCTGATTAACGGCTTATTTTTTATTGAAATGAAATCAAAAACAAAAAAGAATCATATGATTGCTAAATCTTGATGTATGGAAGAACAGATTCGATGGAAAATCAGAATGAGAAGCGATTGAATTTGAGAAATAATTGAGAGGAAACGTCAGTGGGGAAGAGCTGGAAACTGCTGTGGGGATTGGAAAGAGGGTGGGTTTTGGACTTTCGGTAATTGCCATTGCATGTTGAGATTTGGACTTTTCAATAAACAGTTTGCGATAGGACAAATTTTATTTTGCACATTTTATATTATATATTTTTATATTTTATAAGTTATTTCAAGAACAAAGTATCTTTAAATCTCAAACATATAGATGTATTTATGTTCAGTAATATTAAAAAATAGTTTAGTCCATACTTCACAAGAAAAATGTTTTTGTATTTTTTGGCCTCAATTTGTTTACAAAATATTAAAAATAAAGTATTAATATATTATATTTAAGTACACAATTTTCAAATCTAAAACTAATATATGATTTTTGAGTATTCGAACATGTATAATGAATATTAGTATTAATAATATTTTTCAGATCAAAATCAGGACAAAATATTAAAAATATGGTACTAATATATGATATTATAATATAAAAAAAATTTCAAATCTGATAATAATATATAATTTTTGAGTACTCAAATATGTATAATAAGTACTGATATAATGATTAGTGTCTTTTTCGTATAACAATAGTTATAAAATATAAAAACATTGTGATATTAATATATGATATTTTAATATGAAATCTTTCAGCTCTGATATTAATATATGATATTTGATCACACAAATAAATGTGTCAAGTATTGATATTAATATAGTTATTTCAATTTTATGCTTGAATTTTTACTTTTTGTATCAATCTAAAATATGTAACACTCAAAATCTAATCCTTTAAAATACATATGTGTGCCCAAAAAATTTTTTTGTTAGATAAAAAACTGCAGAAAAAATTTTGGTACCACAGAAACTGAAGACATGCTGTCAGATTTAAAAGCAAGTCTTTTTATTTTAATTTTTTTAAAAAAAATTGTTTTAAAATAAGTGAGAGACTACAAATATTGATATCACATTGTATTCTTATTATCGAGAAATTCGATGATGAGATTATTTGCATCTTTCTACTTTTATATATTATGATATTATTTGAAGTGAAAAATAAATGATAAATAAAAAAAGATTATTTAATGAGCATGCAAAAAATGATTGTTTGTTTTGATCACGTAAAGTTGTCTGAATGCAGAGTAGGTATTCTACATGAGTTAGTTTTATATATTTTTATCTGTGATGAATAAATTTTATCTACGTTTAAAATAAAAAATAATATTTTTAACATAAAAAAATAATATTTTGATACGAATGATCCAAATAAAATATTGATATCATAAAATTGATTCGTGAGATTATAATGAAGTTTTTGTGCCGAATGAAATATTTTTGAATAAAAAATAAATGATTATTTTGTTTAACAAGACATTCGCAAAAAAAAAAGGTGAAAATCGACACTAGACAGGTAATCTTTTGAATTTCAGAAAATAGATTTTTCAAATCAATTTAATGTAGAATTTTTATGTTTTTACTTTCACTGTAGTTAGTGATGGAACAAGAAATATGGTTCTGTTCGAGTTAGAATTTTAAACATTAGAACTTTTTAATATTTTAAATCTATCTAACCAAGCTAATATCATATTATTCCAAAATTATACAAAATTTACATATAATTTTTATTAAAAAAAATTAGACCACCAGACCATAAGCATGTGGCTCCGCCATAGAAGTAGTCTTCCAGTAGTTTTAAGTAGTCTTCCAGAACTACTTAAAATATATTTAGAATTAAGATAAATTGTTCACTCCTGCCGTCCGTTCTCGCTTCGCGGTGGAATTGTGATACGGGACCAACGATCTCTATCATTCCAATAATGGATCCATAGACAGCTAATAGTGCACGTGACTAGTTCGATTCGAACGATGGGCTTGTGTGAGTGACACAAGTATAATTATATATACATACATACATATATATATATATATATATATATATATATATACACACACACACATGTATGTATGTATGTATGCATGTATGCAGTTTCACGTTTATTCGATTCGAATGATGAGCTTGTAGATTAATGATTCATCTCTCTCGAATGATGGGCTTGTATGAGGATTTTGAAATGATCATTCTACACGATTAAACATTAATTATGATCGCATATTCAATCATAATGTATAAATGAGTGATCACGATCACTCATCATACGTCTCATGTGCTAAGTGGATGGAGGTACTGCTCATATATGGTAGCATCTATCAACCCACCCCTCCATCTATAGAGAGGTGGTGAAGATTTTGAATGATCATTAAAAGCCAATGTCTTTACGTTGTTCCTTCCACATTATGAATCAAGAATATGCATGGACAAATAGCTAGCATATTCTTTATTTTTCCCATATTATTTTCTTTTATATCGTTTATGTATTCCTTGGGTTGATTTATCTTGTATGCACAATATTTTTGATATTTTTATCAAAAATATGCATGGACAGATTTGAGTTGATGACCTTGGGAATATTCTACTGTGCACACAAGATAAATTTTTATCTTATAAAATAATAATACATTAAGATAGACATCACATTTTATTGGGATCATCCTCGAGTACATACTGTCGGTGGTTCAAAAAGGCAGCGAGGCTGCTTTCGACATTTCACAGCCTTTCAAAGCCCACCATTGAAAGCAGACAGCTCGATGTGAGTTGGAAGCTGTACGGGATTGTCATCTTTTTTAAACTGAAACGTTTTCTTTTCTTTAAAATGTTGGGCTTATTAAATGAGAATTTTTGTTTTTAAAAATATTAAATTTGTCGTTTTTCACCAATTTTTTCGGGTTGTTACAATAAGTATGTATCTATCTATCTTAAAAAGTTATTAATATACATTACTTTTTATAGGTGAAAAGTGTTTGATTTTTCATAAAAATTCATATCGGACAATTTTAAATATTAATTTTATGAGATAAATTTACTATCCGATCGAATTTATGAAAAATTATTGTTTTTTACATAGAAAAATTATACATTACTTTTTCTAGGTGAAGAGTGTATAATTTTTTCATAAAAAAACATACGAGACTCTCTAAAAAGTTAATTTTATGAGATGAATCTTTTACCTGATCAAAATCGTGAAAAATTATTATTTTTAGATCGATTCAACTCGTCTCACATGTATAAATAAAAAAAACACACTCTTAATTTTTTATGCAAATAATAATATTTTATTTTTATCACAAAATATAGTATTTCTGTCAAGTGAATCCAGTGTAACATTCTGTAGGACCGAGTGTTTACCGTTTTACCAAAAACTATAGCTAGTAGTAATGATGCAACTCAAATATTTTAAACCGCACATCAGCTCAAGCAACACGGTTCGATCGCTCTACCAAGCAGAGACAGTTATTGCACCCAACAATCTCTCTCCCAATAATTGCACTCATTGCAATCAATGGGAATCGAACCCATAACCTTGGCTCTGATACTAATTGTAGGACCGAGCGCTTGCCGCTTTACCAATAGCTATAGCTAGTGGTAATGGTGCAACTCAAATCTTTTAAATTGCACAGCAGCTCAAGGACCACGGTTCGATCGCTTTACCAAGCAGAGACAATTATTGCATCCAATATACTCTAAAAAATATATCGTAAAACAATATTTACCACAACTATATCGTGAGTTTTTGTTATTATATCACGAAATTTTGTATTGAATTTATCTTGAAATTTTGATAAATGTGATTTTTGTATTGAATTTTTTATTTTATAAGAATTGTTGTGCAAATTTAATTGTGCATATAATATGACTCTAATATTTAATACATAGCTTTGAAGTGATGAGTTTTGGTTTTCACATTATATTTGGTTTAGCGCAAATTATGTCAATATTTAGTAAAAGTAAACACATGATTAGCCGTTTTGCAACCACCCTAAATTATAAATTTATTTGCAATTAACACCACCACCTTTTTTACCAAATGAGAGATTTGGTCATTGAATTGACTTTTTTTTCCTGACTTTGAATAAGCATAAACTATTTTTTAATGTGCACTGGATAAATTTTCAGGCTAATTTTAAAAGTCTGCAACAAATAAACTGCACTAAACATTCTTATCGACATGATCGTCCGAAAAAGTGTTTATACGAGGAATCAAATTACTGACCTAGGGCCAAACGCTCGTATACTCAGCCAATGAATAAACATAATACCCCTGAATATGCGATGAATGTATATTAAATTTTAATACAAAATATAATCATATATATCACTTCAGTAAATAATTATAAGTGTATAAAAAAATTTACGAAAAATAATTACGTTGGAAAAATTATTTTCATAAAATATAATAATTCGTTTTTGTTTCATTGTGTTTTATTTTTCATAAACATAAAGATATTATGAACAGAATTTCATAATATTATATTATTATTATTATTATTATTATTATTATTATTATTATTATTATTATTATTATTCAATGAGATAAAATAAAAACATTTTTTCCAGCAATTTTTGGTTTCCCTCTTCTGCATGCAGATTAAGCAGCTAGGTTTTACATGATCCTCACATGCACCAATTAAAAACTCCAAAGAAAATTGGGAAATCATCATTTTCTCCAGGGGTCAAAGGTTAGTGAGTGCCACCATTTAATTTGAGATTTATGCTCATTCAATTTTCACTAAATTTATTGTATATTGATGAATAGATGCTGCCATGCATACGCGCAATGAGTTAATTTGCAATGGTAAATGAAATTGAAGTTTCCATCTTCCCCTATGAATTGTTTGATTGATGGCGCTTAGAAATTTCAGTCAATTATGCGTACCCTTTGCCCATTTTTTGTTATTACGATTAAGAAATATTAAATCGGCCTTTTTCTATTTTTAAAAAATCGAATATCTTTGCGATTGCTGTTATTATTTTCAAATTTGAGCGATGAATATCTGCCATATTCAATTCAAAATGCAGCTGTAACTGGGAAGATTATTGTACTACAAAAAGCCAATTTTTCCCACTTCTTCTTGTCGGAATTTTCATATATTTTTTCTGTTTTTTTTTTAAAAATAAGGTCTTTCTATATTTCACACGATTTATTCTTACCTTGTCGTTTCCAAACGTGAGGGAATTATTCAAATAATTCGAGTAATATTGGTTTCTTTCGTATTTTCTTGTTTCTCGCAGGTGAAAATTTGAAATCAAGATTTTCTTGGTAAATCGATTTTCTTCTCTTGTTTTTTTGTGGAAACCGAAAGGTGGGCCGGGCTGGTGGTGTTGGTGGTGATTTTGACACAGAACGTGCTTCTGTCCTATTTTCTGTGTTCATGATTAGTTTTCCTTAAAAATAAAATAAAATTTTGAATCCAAATCAAATACGTTTTGAGCTATTACCCTTTGAGTTCTAATTTTCGATTTCTTTTTCACCGCTGTGAAACGTGATATCTGTAGATCGGTATGTTTCTGCCATTACTGTACAGTGTTCCAGTCGAACAACACTCTGCCCCCACATCCTGTCCTTTTCAGTTCTTTATCTTGCAAGCTGTAAATGAAACATAAGGACTTTTTGTAATGTTCTTATTCTCCCCATTTTATATTTTTCACCTCAAAAAATAGGAAAGATAGTTTAATAAATTGTAGTAATTTTTGTTTCCGCTATGGGATTTCAGTTCCCTTATAATCTCCATACGAGTGTCTACCTAAGTTTCAGACGCATAAGCTTCTTCTTTCTTCACACGAGTCCATCGATCTTTCTCTTCGCCTTCTGTGCTCTGAATCTTGGTGTTATTTGAAATGAAGTTTTTGTAGCATTTTTGTGGGCTTTTCCCTTTGTATTCTGGTATTGCTTGGTCAATACCCAAGAAAAAAGGGCTCCATTTCTTGATTTGTAGCTTCAACGTTTTGGTGTTTCACCAGCATTCGATGCCATTTCATGAAAACCATTCAAAATTTAACTTTGGGGGGCATTTCTTGAAATTTCCCATCTGGGATTAAAGCCATCACGTAAATAAGTGTAAAAGATCCTGATTATACATAAACTTTTGACACATTTCAAGAAAATCAAAGCAAACCATTGTGGTATAATGGCACCATCTTTGTATTGGTGGGAAAAGGAAACTCACAAGGGCACCCCTGTGGTAGTAAAAATGGAGCATCCAAACAATTGGTCAATGGTGGAGCTAGAATCCCCCTCAGAAGAAGATTTCATGTACCCCAACGGCCCTGTTTCAAAGGGCGGCCGCAACAAGAACGCCAAGCAGCTCACTTGGGTTCTTCTTCTAAAGGCCCACAAAGCAGCCGGATGCCTCGCATCGATTGCCGCCGCATTCTTCTCCCTCGTCTCCATCATCCGTCGGCGCGTCTCTGCGGGAACGACGGACTCCACCGACACCTCGGACGCCGAGAACCCCGCCGTCAAATCCAGATTCTATATTTTCATCAAAGTATTCCTTGGTCTATCTTTAATCATGCTTGGTTTTGAAATGTCTGCATATTTCAAAGGGTGGCATTTTGGGGCTCCAGATATTCAATTGCAGTATCTGTACACTTTAGCTGATCCTCTAACAGTAAAGGGTGTGTTTGATTCATTTTACACGAGTTGGGTTTTGATCAGGGTTGAGTATCTTGCTCCACCGCTCCAGTTCTTGATCAATATCTGTATATTGCTCTTCCTTATCCAAAGCGTGGATAGGCTAATACTTTGTTTGGGTTGTTTCTGGATCAAATTAAAGGATCTCAAACCAATTGCCAAACAAGACCTTGTAGATCTTGAGTCGGGAGATGGAGGTGGTTACTTTCCCATGGTCTTAGTTCAGATCCCAATGTGCAATGAAAAAGAGGTACCACTGTCAAATACATTTCTTGTTTCTCAATAATTTGAATCTAAACTTGCGAATAATGGTCCAAACAGCAATGTACTGTTCTATTCTGGTTCCCGATTAGTTTAAACGAGTAAATCTTGTTAGTTCTTGACTTGTGACAGGTATACCAACAATCTATCGGTGCTGTGTGTAATTTGGACTGGCCCAAAGGGAGATTATTGATTCAAATTTTGGATGATTCGGATGATCCAACGACCCAGACGTTGATTAAAGACGAGGTTCATAAATGGCAGCAGAATGGTGCCAATATTATATACAGGCACAGGGTTATTAGGGATGGATACAAAGCTGGCAATCTGAAGTCTGCCATGGGTTCTAGCTATGTTAAAGATTATGAATTTGTTGCTATCTTCGACGCCGACTTTCAGCCTACTCCGGATTTTCTTCAAAAAACTGTGTGTCATTTTAAGGTACTCAATTCATCTCTAAGTTTGAGTCTTTGGAATGAGTACTTGAACTGGAATAAATTAAATCTGTTATCTTAAATTGCCATAGTTTCCATTCATAGAACGTGTTGCACTTCGCAAGTTCATTACCATGGCATTTATGTTCATTATTGTTAATGCATCAAGCAAGAGGGATGGCTCGTGGCAGTGGCTGTCTCTTCTGAAATATGATAACCAACTATAATTTTGACCCCTAAAATTTTCAAGTTTTTGTTTTGCCCCCACGACCAACTTTTTGGTTCCGCAACTGATCATGGCAGGGCCCATTGGGAGACCAAGACTTCAGAGCTGACTGCCGCCTCCATTAGTTGCTACTTGCGTTGTGGCCATATGCATAAATCTTAGCATTATATGTGTAGGTTTTAATTTTTTCTAATTTATAAGGAAACTAAAGACGTGCCTTGGTTTCAAATTGTAGGATAATGAGGAACTGGGTTTGGTTCAAGCGAGATGGTCATTCGTGAACAAGGATGAAAATCTACTGACAAGGTTGCAGCTCATTAATTTAGCTTTTCATTTTGAAGTGGAGCAGCAAGTCAACGGCCTCTTTCTAAACTTTTTTGGGTTCAACGGGACAGCGGGTGTGTGGAGGATTAAGGCGTTGGAAGAATCAGGGGGATGGTTGGAGAGGACCACAGTTGAAGACATGGATATTGCTGTCCGAGCCCACCTTCATGGTTGGAAATTCATTTTCCTTAATGATGTTGAGGTAATTAAAATATTACACTCGTATATTGTGTTTCGATAGAAACGATATGCTATGGGTTCTTGCATAATTTGCTTTTGAGTGTTGAATTTGGTGTTAATGTGTAATGGAATGTGTTATCTGGAGATGATAGGTGAAAATTGCCATTTGGAAATACATTTTGAAACGCCTTGGTCAAAATTAAAACTAGATTTAATGGCATTGTTCTATGTGAGTTTGCTAATACAATTTGAATTTTTCAGTGCCAATGTGAGTTACCAGAATCTTACGAAGCATACAGGAAGCAACAACATAGGTGGCACTCGGGGCCGATGCAGTTGTTCCGTCTCTGTTTGCCAGCCATCATTCAATCAAAGGTTTGTGCTAAAACTATGCGCTGTGTTGTACAGTTAAATTTTTTGCTCATCGCATCGCAATTAATCTTGTTTGCTTTCTAAATTTGGTCTCTATTTGCAGATCAGCATTTGGAAAAAAGCGAACATCATATTTCTCTTCTTCCTGCTACGAAAACTTATACTCCCATTTTACTCGTTTACTCTATTTTGCATCATTCTTCCGATGACCATGTTCATCCCAGAGGCAACGCTTCCATCCTGGGTTGTTTGTTACATTCCGGCTGCCATGTCGTTTCTCAATATTCTACCTGCACCAAAGTCGTTCCCCTTCATTGTACCTTACTTGCTATTCGAGAACACAATGTCAGTTACCAAGTTCAACGCCATGATCTCTGGTCTTTTTCAACTTGGAAGCGCATACGAGTGGGTTGTCACCAAGAAATCCGGCCGTTCATCGGAGGGTGATCTCATATCCATGGCTGAAAAAGAACCGAAGCCCCAGAGAGGCAGATCGGAGCCAAATTTAGAAGAAATGCAAGTGGAAAAACGGCAAGAAAAGAAGAAGGATTCGCGTAAAAAGAAGCACAATAGGATATATACCAAGGAGTTGGCTCTAGCTTTCCTTCTTTTGACAGCTTCAGCAAGAAGTCTATTATCTGCTCAAGGTATCCATTTTTACTTCTTGCTCTTTCAAGGTGTGTCGTTCTTGCTCGTTGGGCTAGATTTGATCGGCGAACAAGTGTAGTTATGCAAAGTTATCTGGTTTCATATTCATACCAAGCATGTAAATCACATGGATACTGAAGTCCATACACATATGTGAACGTGGAACAAGGACCTCTAAGGATCAAGAGACACTGTCCCATTTTTCTCTTTTCGTAAATACAAGGTTTGGGGGATGATCGACGATCACCTACGGAGCACATCATCTGTTAGTCAAAAATGCGACCGCCTTCGGTACAATGTCTCTCGGAATCAAACGAACCAGAAAGGAACGGTGATGTTCATCGTCATGGAAGATTTCCTTCTCTTGTTTTGTAATGTTGGGTTAACTTTATTTTATTAGATTTTTCGGATTTTTTTATTTATTTTTTTGGGTGATATAATATTCTTTTGTAAGAAGAATTTGTGGGAAAATCACAACACTGAGTTCTTTCATTGCTGATGGGAAAATAAGAGAATGTTCATCAATTATTGATTGAGCCTTTTTAGATGACACATTTATTATGTTTCATGGAAATACAAAATATGCATCTCTCAATTTTATGATCATATATGAATAGCATGTCATGTGTTTAATCTGTCCGGTCAAAATAAAATAACTTCATGCGATCGTTGGATGATCTTAGTACAGACATGAGACACCTCGTCTATATATATATATATATATATATATATATATATATATATATATATATATATATATATATATAATTTTGATATCCTGCACACCTACTGTGCACACTTTTGTGAGCACCGATGAGGTGTCACTCTTCCATTACATGCGCAATTTTTCTATATTTCATCACATCCAATGAGTGAGTGACATCCTTATCGGTGCTCACAAAGGTGTGCACGGTAGGTGTGCAGGATATCAAAACTCTATATATATATATATAAAAGATGTACAAGCGTTGCATGTGTTATTATTATTTTTAATTTAACCAGATAATACGAAAATTTAATATGAAATTATTTTCAATTTAGAAGACTTGTTCGATTTAAAAATTAAGTTTTGTTTAGATTTTATCCTATGTAAAATATGAAGTGACTTGAAGAGGTTTTTAGTAAGTTAAGAAGGATAATTATAGAATTAAATATTTTGATGTTTTTTAAAGTAATTATTCTAAATGTCTCACACTTATATATATATATATATATATATATATATATCATAGTCATGGACATATCTTTAGACATTTTATCATACGAATTTATGAATGGAGAGGGTCTTTGCCACACAAACAATATATTTTTTCGAAGTGTTAATGCAATGTTTATCTTAAGGCAACGACTATTTGGGTCATGTTGTAGGGGACATCAATAGCATTAATGAATGAGTGAGTCTCGTGTGAGACTGTCTCACGGATCATAATCTGTGAGACGGGCCAACCCTATCCATATTCACAATAAAAAGTAATACTCTTAGCATAAAAAATAGTACTTTTTCATGGATGACCCAAATAAGAGATCCGTCTCACAAATACTATCCGTGAAATCGTCTCATACAAGTTTTTGCCTTAATGAATTGGACACACTTCAAATAAATACTTTTGGGTGTTATAATAATTTTAGGAGTTATACTCCAACGGTTGCTGAAATACTATATATATATATATATATATATATATATATATATATATATATATATATATATATATATATATATATATATATATTTTTATGTGCTGCACACCTACTGTGCACATTTGTGTGAACACCAATGAGATGTCACTCATTTATTGGATGTGCAATTTTTTTATATTTCATCACATTTAATAAGTGAGTGACACATCATCGGTGTTCACAGAGGTGTGCACGGTAGGTGTGCAGCATATCAAAACCATATATATATATATATATATATTTTATATATATATATATATATATATATATATAAGCAAAAACTAGTATGAGACGATCTCACGTATCGTATTTTGTGAGACAGATCTCTTATTTGGTCATCTATGAAAAAGTATTACTTTTTATGCTAAGAGTATTACTTTTTATTGTTAATATCGGTAGGGTTGACTCGTCTCACAGATAAAGATTCGTGACAAGAGACCTATTCATATATAAAATGCATAACCTTGGCACAAAGTAATGCAAGCCATGTCTTTGCTACCTTGTCATTTCCTAACTTGTTTTTTTATTGATAATGAAATCATAATTATTCAAGATCGAGTCCTCAAATTTGAGACATTAATGTTTGAGTGGTACTTTGAACCGATTATGTAAACATCGAAAACGAGTTACATTAATAATCCTAATCTCATGCTAATTAAATCTAATAAGGTAACGGGCAATCGCGGGGATACAAACAAGGCATAGTTGCAATTAGCTTATTAACTAACTAACTAACTAACTAACTTGTGAGCTCTATAGACTCAAGGATGGTGAGTGAATTAAGCTAGAGGAAACAACGTTGGTACAAATAATGCAAAAAGCCTTCTCTTTTTGGCACCTTGTTTTTATGTCGAGGGAAGAGTAAAATTTCAGAAATAGAAATGTTAATTGTCCCACGTCGGTTGGATAAATAAGTATATATGGGTTTGGACAATCCTATCTTTTGAGCTAACTTTTGGGGTTGAGTTAGGTCCAAGTTCCAATCTTGAAATGGTATCAGAGCCTGGGTTCCACCGTTATGTGTTGGACTAGCGTGAGAGGGTGTGTTAATTGTCTCACATCGGTTGGATAAATAACCTGAGAGTTGTATATATGAGCTTGGACAATACTCCTCCCTTGAACTAGCTTTTGGGGTTGAGTTAGGTCCAAAGTTCTAATTTCAACAAGAAATATTTACTTATTAAAGTTCGGGTACTCGAACTTGAGACATTAGAGTTCGAGTTGCTCATGAGCTACTCGCCTACTCGTGAACGATTTCACTTAGTTCCCAAACTCCAGGCGAAAACAGGTAAATAAATTTCATGATCATGCGCAGCAACATAATACTTAATTCGAAGACGAGAATACAATTTCATCGTGGTAGGATGAATTGAATATGGATTCTATTTCTAGCTCACATTATGAGTCCTTTCATTTGAAATGGAAATCGGGCTTTCTTTTACATCAACTTCTTGCATCAATCCAATAACTTTTCCAGCTGCACACAATTTCACCCATAATTTTTACTTATTTTGTCAAAATCCTTGGCATCAGCCCTGCTCATCAAACATTCAGATTACTATAAATTAGCTATATTTAGAGATGTAAATGAACTAAGCTGATCACGAGCTATTAGGAACATGGCTCGTTCGAGATCGTTTGTTAAATTTATCGAGTTAATCTCGAGTTTAAAGATATTTATTAAAATGTAAGTTTTGAAATCCTATAAAATAGGAATCAAACCCTTTAAATTATTATTTATTAGTTGGTTTTTTTTTTTTTTTTACTATTTGACGAACTCTAAAACGAGCTTTCAAGAATCTAAGTAGATTTAGCTATTACACTTGCCATAATTGAAGCGGCATTTTTAATATCCGCCAAATCTAAGAAGGGTTTGGATTTTTCTGGGATTTCACCTACATCTGTATTTACTTTCGAACCACAAATCCGATAAAACAGATATCCAAGCAAATCAGATTAATGAAATAATATTATTTTCCATGTCAAAAATATTTTTTTTTTTATATAGAACAAGTCAACTCATCTTCGGTATATAAATCAGTGAAAATGTCTCATATTAGACTTACTCATATTTAATCACATTATCAAATGAATTTATCCAAACAAACCAATAAATATATTATTATAAATTTTAAATCTTTAGCTTTCTCAATCCTTTCGTCCAAATCAAGCGCTATGTAAATTAATTGCTACTTCCTTCCATTGGGCCGGTATGAAATAATGAAAGGATTATGCAGGTAAAAAAAAATATACAGGCTTCATCGTTGCAATTACAGGCTTTCTATCCACAGCCCATAAAGTTCAGGCCCAAAAACTAAATATAAAAAATAATAATTGTATGGGAGCCCATTTGGATTAGTTTAGCAAACCGATGGCTAAATTGAAAACAGGCAATTCCTCGAGAGACTACGTATTATAATTATTTATCATAAATATATATTTAATTTATTTGGGTAAATAAAAATAAATTTGTTTTGTCTGAAGAAGAAGGGTTGCCCAGAAAGATATTCAATCCCAAGGTTGAAAAAGCTAGGGGAAAAAAAGGTAGTTAGTATAATAATCCCAGAGTCGATTGCATGCGAAAATTCGATAATCACGTCTTAATTATTATTTATTGCATTTTTAGGCAGATTTATATAATCAATCCACTCTATTTTTTTAATCCATTGCATGGACATGAACTTTGAATAACTTGTAAAACCAATGCTGCCTATTCTTTCAATATATATTAATAATAAATAAAAATAAATATTGGTAGACAATGAAAGTATATATTAGATTAAGGAGTAGATCTTTTGTGAGACGGTCTTACGAATCTTTATATCTGAGATGAGTCAATCATATCGATATTCACAATAAAAAGTAATACTCTTACTAAAAAAATTAATAATTTTTCATGGATGACCCAAATAAGATATCAGTATCACAAAATGCGATTCGTGAGACCGTCTCACACAAGTTTTTGTCTAGATTAAGTTACCCAAACGTCACTCCCTCTCTTTGAAAAGCAAAATGATATTTTCTTATGTAATATGTAATTAATTAAGTGACGACTATTTATACTTCATCTCACGATAATGATTCAAATCTGATATAAGATCTAAGATTTGAGAACTGATTGTAGAATGAGTCTCATGTGAGATCGTCTCACGGAACATAATCTGTGAAACGGGTCAACCCTACCCATTTTACAATAAAAAGTAATACTTTTGCATGGGTGACCCAAATAAGAGATCCGTCTCACAAATACGACCCGTGAGACTATCTCACTCAAATTTTTGCTATGATTGTAACAAACCGATTCTTAACTCAAAAAAAAATCAATGTAGTCATATCAATCAAATCTCGGCAGTCCTCATATGTTCTAATTACGTTGTGCTCCTTACATAAATCACTATCGTTTAATTAATCATATCATATGATATGCTCATTCGTAGCTAAAATATTAATACACATCAATACCTAGATCAAATGCAATCGAATCTTTTTTATGTACTCGCGATCTATCTTGGGTGTAATAATCGTCTTGTTGAGTAGAGCAATCGAAACGTGGTGCTCGTGTTGTTGTATAGTTAAAAATATTTGAATTGCACTGTACATTATTTCACCTATATTTAATTTTTGGTAAAATATCAAACGTTCGATTTATATATATTCGAGTGTAGTTTGAGATATTGAGATATGTATCTCCTTATTTCCTAATGTAATATTTCACATATACTACATATATATGGCATAAATGACACTTAATTTTCAATATTTGGAAGGAAAATCGAGCTTATATATAATTGAAATTGTTATATCAATTTATATTTGTGTAACAAATATTTTGTATAGTATTTTTTGTTATAAAAAACAGATGGAATATATTTAGTCAAGATCGATATTTGAGAAGATATAAACTAAATTATGGCGTGAGGTTTAAGCAAGCATCTAATTAGAATGATTAATTAGATTATTATAATTACTAATTAGTATTTTTTTTAATTTAATGACCAAGTTTTTGTCGTTCCTAGGTTTCCCAAAAATGTACATCCTCCGAGGCATTCAGTCATTAATAAATAATCTTTTTTGCTAGAAATAATTGTGTGTGTGGTCTAGGGTTTTGGGATCGTGTTAGGGACTTTGGAATTGAAATCAATGCGAGGCAGGTCGACCAGGGGTGACTTAATTAATGTCAGTATTTTATTTTATGGTAGCAAAAGAAATTTTAAAATATATATTTAATTTTTCTGTGTAAAAAGATAGAGAAATTTAATCTTCCCAATTTTTAAAGACAAAAATTTTTGTGAGACGGTCTCACAAGTCGTATTTGTGAGACGAATCTTTTATTTAGGTCATCTATGAAAAAATATTACTTTTTTGTACGAAGAATATTATTTTTTATTATGAATATCGATTGGGTTGACCCGTCTCACAGATTAAGATCCGTTAGACGGTCTCACATGAGACTCAATCATTTTTAAATACTTGGGAAAATGTTTTATCCAAGAACGAGATGTTTTAAGTGCACTTGTATTATAATCATTCAGGAAAGAACAAGTAGACATATTAATTTATATGTTATAAAAGATTTGAAAGTATATTATCGATTCAAATACGACGAAATCCAAACATATGGGATTCCCGAAATTTTAAAAAATAAATTTATAACTGATGATAACATACGTAATTTTTTCTACATCGTAAAACTGTCCAAAATATAAGTTTGGATGAATGTCTTGCAAAGACAGTTGTTACTACATGATGCTGGGGAATTGACAAGCTAGCAACCTTTTCCATAACAAACCCTAGGCAAAATATATAATTAAGAAACAATATTAAAAAGTATTTTTTGGAGGAAACAATATTATAAAGTAGTAAGGCTACAGATGCCGTAGGTTTATTGTTCTTTGGGAACATCAAAATTAATTATTATTTCACTAATTACTGCATAAACATAGAGTATGTTCTGTCAGCCATTAAGTCCTCGCCATATTGACAACCAACGCAAGTTTTTATAAGCTTGTCTTTTTTTTTTTATATATATATAATCTTGTTTAACGAGCTCAAAAACAAATTTGTTTTACAAATCAAACTCGTTAAACATGATAAACGACATATTAACGAGCCGAGTTCGAGCATTAAACGAGCTGGTAATGTAACGCCCCGAAAATTTAAGGTCCACGCAAACCATGTACATGCAAGTATTAAATTCTTTTGTATTTTTAATTAAATGTTTTAATTGCATGAATTATTTATGTGGTGCATTTTGACATGTTTAAAATATATTTTCTGCATGGTTGCATTAAACTGCATTTTTAAAGGATATTCAAGTGACGATCGAGGAACGGAGACCAAGGGCGGAAAAATGTAAAATGTTTTATTAATTAATTAATTTTAATTATTTAATTTAAGGGTGATGGTTTTCTCATATTTTTTGAAATCAAAGAATTTTGAGGTGATTTTATACGCCGGGACTAATTTTTATCGGTGTTGGATTTTCAACTAAAATTCGATCTTTTAAGCAGTCCGGCTACTTAATTCACTAATTATTTTTTTATGAAAATGTTTTTTTAAAGTTTATTCAAAGCTTAGCTTGCACTAGTGGGCTTAATTAGAGTTTAATAGGCCTTAAGCCTAATTAATAAAATGTTTAGCATTTAAAAACAAAAAGAAACCTAGACTAAGCGCACAGAAAATATTCATGACACACTCGTTCTCACGCCGCTAAAATATTTACCAAAAAGCAGAAGCACTCCCTCGGCTGCAACCTCTCGGCCGTGGGGAAATAGCTTGGTTCTTCAAGAGTTTTAAGGGAAACTAGCCTCGGATCTCTCCGTTCTTCGTCGCAATCGGTATTTCGTGTGTTTACGACGCAAAGGCACGCCTAAATCTTCCTTTTCTCATCCATCATATCATATTATTGTTTAAATATTGAATGCATAAAGATCATCAAGAAACTTTCTGAAACTTTCGAGTTTATGCACTTACATGTGGTTAATTCATGATTTTTGGATCTAATAAATTGTTCTTGCATGCAAGGGGCTGCCATGACGTTAGAACATGATCGAGAGAGGTTTTTACACGAATTTAAAGAGTCCTAAACACACTCAAAACGCTGCACCGCAAGCTGTCTTCGGAAACCCGTTTTGCTGTCATGAACTTTAAGGATACGGGTTCCATGATTTAAAAGGAGGGCTGGCGTGGGCTGAGGTTCACGGCTAGCCTAGGGTCAGGTGGTGTCAGGGGGAGAGTCCTAGCCATGCTAGGGCTCGGTCTGGAACGGCAGGGGGGAGTCCTTGCAAGCAAGGACTCCCACCCGAGAAGCTGCATCTTGAGATGCAGACTTCGTGCAGGGAAGGAGCTTCGGTCCAAGGCTCCTGGGCAGGTTTAGGGCGAGTCCTCAGGGTCCTAGTGTAGTGCTCAAGGTGTCGGTTCAGGGGCTGGAGTGTGGGCTTGGTCCATAGGTTCACAAATTAGTCACCACGCAAAAGAAAACTCTCGGCCAGCACATAGGTGTATTGGGGACCTTCGTTTTTGGCTTTGGGCCTGGTATCTCGGTGGGTTGAGGGCCCAAGAGGTTAACTTAGGAGGTTGGGCAAGTTTTGGACCAGCATGGTTCGGGGGTAACTCGTGAAAAATCGAAAGTTGGCTCGGGGTTGAAGTTTAGGTGTCAAATGAGGGGCTTTAATTAAAGAAAAATTGAAAAATGGTTCACGGGGGTCGAGTCCTGGTATATAAAAGCTGAAATAATATAAAAAGACTAAATTTAGAATTTAGGAATTTTATATTAAAGTTTGGTATTTTTCGGGATTTAATCGCCGCACGAAACGCTAATTAACGAGTTAATTGAAACGCCTAGTTTTACGCTTGATAAAATTATGAAAAATTATATTTAAGCTTAAATAATTATTATAAGTCCAAATTTCTAATTTGGGAATTTTATGCTAAGGTTTGGTTTAATTCGAGATTTAAACGCATTAATACGTCACGTTTCAAGATTAAATTAAAAAGTCCTCGATTTAAGCTAAATAAAAATATGAGGAAATTCATGTAAGCTTAAATAACTATTCAGGACATGTTGAAGTCAAGAAATCAAGAAAAAAATCAGAAACGTAAAAATGTCACGATTAGGGGTAAAACGGTCTTTTTACACCCAAAATTAGTAAAGGTCATGGCAGTGCCCTAAATGCTGTTTTTGTGATATTATGTTCATGTTCAAATGTTTATGAAATGTTCATGATTTATTTATGATTTATTTTAAATGTCCATGAAATTTTATGATTAAAATTGACATTTAAAATACATGGTGCACGCTTGGTTTCAAGAGAAAATACATTCATGCATGATTTTATAAGGTGATGAAAACATGAAAATATTGATGAAGGTGAAGTAATTGTGACTACGAGGATTTGAGGTTACGATCAAGAATAGGCCAAGGCTCAGTTGACGATCTTGTGTCGCTGATGTCCCCGCCGCCCAGTACTGTGGTTTCATGTAGATGGTACCATCGTCATGTCATGTCATGTCAGGAATTGAGGATTTGAGGTTACGATCAAGAATAGGCCAAGGCTCAGTTGACGATCTTGTGTCGCTGATGTCCCCGCCGCCCAGTACTGTGGTTTCATGTAGATGGTATCATCGTCATGTCATGTCATGTCACGTCAGGAAATTCACAATTAACGATCTGAATTCAATCAAGAGAAAGATAATGTTATGATCATGAAAAGAATCACGTCATGTTATCACGTCATGTTATTATGTCATGTTATGATTGAGGAAAAGGTAAAGGTTCAGGTTCATGTTATGCATCATGAAAATATTTACGAAAATTTTCATGCTCAAGTTTATGCATTTTCATGAAATGATATTTTAAGTACAAGTATTTTCACTGTTGCATGTGATTTTATATCTGTTACTCGTTACAAAGATTTGGTGTATTGAGTCTTTAGACTCACTAGGTGTGATGGATGCAGGTGAGGTTGAGGGAGGGCTTGACGCATGAGATGACTGGACTGAAGGTGCACACAACCCGAGGACCAGCGCTTCTACTTTTTCCGCACTCACGATCATGATTACGTTTTTACGTTAAAAGATTTTTAAAACCATTTATTTATGCTTTAGAGTGGTTTTGGAGAGGAAAATACGTTTCACGATTATTGCTTTCTAGGTTTGGTAACTCATGCGATTATTTTATTTTATGACGTTTGCAATTGATTTTTAAATGCTAGCTAGCGAATGTTCGAGGTCATGGACAAAAATATTTTATTAAAATATTTTTACAAGGACCGAAATTTAAAAAAAAAAAAAAAATTTCTAGTACATTTTAAACGCAAGAACATGGGACGTTTCAGGTAATCTTGTTTAACGAGCTCAAAAACAAGTTTGCTTAACAAATTAACCAAACTCGTTAAACATAATAAATGACATATTAACGAGCCGAGTTCGAGTGTATATATATATATATATATATATATATATATATATATATATATATATATATAAATTTAGATTTTTTTTTCCAACATTTAATTTAATTTTATCTTTATTTTTATTAGATAATGAAATATAGTTTTCACCAAATTATAACTTACAATCATTTATCTCTTCGTGAATTCTAAGCAATAATTGGTCGTCCCAAAATATCATAAAATCGTTGAAATATCGTAACCTTGAAGGACACAAATTACTCGAATTCATGTCCTTGCAAAAACGGAATTCCGATCAAATATATTCTTGTCCCCTCATTATTATTATTATTATTATTATTATTATTTGAGGGATAAGATGAAAGATATTTCAATTATTATTATTATATATGAATTGAATCTTGAAACTTTTGATTATATTTATAATAATCATAAATAAAGATAGAATGCATGAGAAAATATTAGCAGAGGACGACTCTAACTTACTTTAAGTAAAAATTGTAATCATCTTATGTACTTTCACAAACTTTATATTATTACCTTGTTCACACAATTTGTCTTTTATCATACATTATCATATTTTTAAACTTTATTATACTGAGTTGTTTATTTAAAAATTTTAATAACAAAACTCTTTATACCAAAAAACATTGGTCGGTTTATCAAAAAATGTATTTGAATATGACAACAGTTCAAATAAAATATTTTTAAAACATATATACATCAGTCACAAAGTACATTATATTTTGATAACTCTCGAGAGTAATCATCACTTTGCAACAATTTCATCCCAAAAATTGTATGATTTCGTAATTCATATGGATCAAACATATAACATTCACTGTGATATTAATTATAGGAAAAATATATGTCACATGATCAAAATTACATCATTACACAAATATTTTAAACTATACACTAACCAAACATCATATTTCGATCGTTTTGTTTTTTTTTTAATAGAGACAGTTGTTGATTTTAACACTTTTTTGATACCGACATAAAATATTTATTTTAATTTTAAATATCCATAACAAAAAATACGTTTTAAATATTAATTATAGAATTCAAAAAATTATTAGGTGGTTGAATATTAAATGTGGTGGTGTAACTTTGGGAAAAATCCTAATGAATAATTGTTTTAAAAATATAGATTTTGATCTTTAAAAAAATTCACAATTCAATAATTTCAAAAATATCAAAGTAAGAGTGGGGTACACAAATTAAAGTTGATGTTAGGATGGAGGCACGTGAAGCTAATTCAAAGCTGGATTGGGTCCCAATACATCCCTGTCGGCAAATGGGAAGCGAACCCCATTCATTATAATTTTTGAGCATTTAATTTAATTCTTTTAACAAAATGTAAAAATAAAGTAGGTGAAATAATATTTAGATATAAATTTGAAAGTTGATTTTTTTTTATATAAAATATTTTAATTAATAAATAAATATAATTAATTTTGAGTATACTTTATATGACACAGTCTCACAAATTTATATAAATAAGATATATCGTTTTAATCAATAAAATAAATTTAATTAACTTTTAAATAAGTTTGTTATGAAACGGTCTCTCATAATTATATGTATAAAATAAATTGACATGATCTTTATTTATAATCAAAAAATAATATTTTTTTCATAAAAATAATAATTTTAATGAACTATATTAAATTTAAAATATATCTCAGAAAATTAATCGAGTAGGTATCTTGTGAGACGGTCTATCGAATCTTTATCTGTGAGACGTGTCAACCCTTCGATATTCACAATAAAAAGTAATGCTCTTAACATAAAAAGTACCACTTCTTCGTAGATGACCCAAATAAGAGATCTGTTTTACAAATACGATCCGTGAGATCGTCTCACACAAGTTTTTGTCGATTAATCCTAAGAGTGATTCAGTCCGGGCCATCTTACCTGACACGTCCACATCAGACTCTTTAGCTCTATTCGTCTCCTGCTGTTTCATTATTCGCGCACAATTTTGGATTCCAAGCTGATGTGATAGAACTCACATTTTGTATATAATTTATGTCAAAGTTAACTTCCACTTATTTGGTAAAAGGAACATTGTTCTGTCAAATAAAAACCATAAAAAAAAACTCTCCATATTTTAAAATTAAAACTTATTTCATAGTCAAAACTCAAAACCAAATTTTTCGTCAGATGGGTAGATATGATCTATAAATAGAGTAAAAAAATGATATTTTTTGATATAAAAGATAACATGTTTGCATAGGTCGGCTCGTATAAAAGATTTGTATCATAAAATTGATTTATGAGACGGTCTCACAAGAATTTCTGCGATGAATTGATCACATCATCCAAATATTTTTAATCATGATTTCCACTTAAAATAATAAGTGAAAGCATAAATACATGATGGATAATATTGAACTAAGGCCACGTTTGGTAGCCGTGATTAGCGTTGGACTAAGGAACAGACAATTGTTTATCCATTGTTTGTCTCGTTTTTTAGCGGAGAACCGATATCCTCCAGCCCGTGAAAAGGACACTGTTTGGCCATGAAAAGAAGAGAAAGTAATCCCACTGCCTTGGTGGTATACACAATCCTCACATGCACATTTTCCATATTTAACCTTCACCTACCCCACTTAACCCTTTATCCCACCAACATAAAAATTCAACCTCTTCAAAATCTGTCTTCACTGGTTGCGTCTCGTGTTGCTGAAGTCGTCCATGCTGTTGGAGGCAAAGTAATTTTCTGTCGTCTGCATCCTTTTTGTAAGCTTATGTTTCGTTTTTAAGCTTTTAGTTCGAAATGGCTTTCTTCGGACGAAGAGTTCGCCGACTCTGCACAGTAAAGCTTTATGCTGAAGTTTCGTCTCATTTGTTTGTAATTGCTTGGGTCTGAAACCTTTAGCTATGCTTTGCAAGTGAGTTTGTGTTATTTGTATGTTTACACACATTTTTTAAAAAATCGATGTATGTCTTCTTTTATGACAGTGGGAGTAAATTAATTTCATCTCTTGTGTTCACAATATGCACGTAATTTGTATTGGTAAGTCTAATTTTTTCGTAGTTAGAAAGATCTTTTTAAAAAACACATTGCGCACAACAAAATGATTTTAATTTCCGACAACTGATAACTGAAAAACAATGTATCAATGTTCATTTCTGTTAACATCCATGTCTGTTACTCGCGTCTAAATTCAATAAAATGTGTTAGTTTAGAAAGTTCCTGTCATTTGTTTGGTAATTGAACATAAATTTCCAGTTTTCGGTGCAATTTTGTGACAACATGGAGCAACGTAGAAAAATTATAATCCTTCTGCTGGTCAACCATATGTTATGTCGATCTTTTTTGGTGTTATGTCTCCTAATACGAGAGCATACTCGAATGGTGTCACTTACGAAACGTCGTGTCCGTCGAAGACAAGCTGCTTCGTACAACATGATCGAAAGAGTAAATGGTCAGTTGAGGAATTTGCATAGGATTATTGAAGTCGGAGATATCCAATGTGTGAATAACTTAAGGATGACTCGAAGCGCGTTTGCACGACTATGTTATTTGTTAACAAACTTAGGAGGGTTAGGTGATTCAAGATACGTACGACTCGAAGAGAAAGTGGCCATGTTCTTGTCTATTTTGGCGCATCATAAAAAGAATCGGGTTGCTGGCCATGATTACATACGTAGTGGACAAACAGTGAGTGCTCATTTTCATGATGTTCTCAAATCATTGCTCAAGTTACATCCACTACTCCTTGTGAAGCCGTCTCCTGTCGACGAAGAGTGTACAAAAGACGCGTGGAGGTGTTTTAAGGTAATCGATAATTTGAATCGTTTTGTTTTTCTGAAGTTTGCTTTTCGTAATTTGTTGTTTGACGTGATATATGTTATTTACACATTTCTTACAGGGTTGCCTTGGTGCATTGGATGGAACCCATATAGGTGTACATGTCCCAAAACGGGAGCAAGCAAGATATAGAAATAGAAAAGGTACTATTTCGGTGAATGTATTAGGGGTATGTGACCGCAATATGAATTTCATCTACGCACTCACTAGGTGGGAGGGATCCGCGGCAGATGCTCGAGTTCTAAGAGATGCGATAAACAGGGATGATTCATTCATAGTTCCACGAGGTTCTACATTTATTTTTTTAGCATCGTTTTTTTTTTGGTGTTGTTATAACAATTTCAAGTGCTGATTTGGTTACAAATAATTGTCAGAATTTTAATTATTGCAGTTAACAAAATGCAGGTTGTTATTATCTATGTGATAATGGGTATGCAAATGTTGAGGGTTTCTTGACACCGTATCGCCGTGTTAGGTATCATCGCGATTCCTGGGGCAATCGTGCTTGCGGTCCACAAGATTACAAGGAGTTGTTCAATTGGAGACATTCTCAGGCTCGGAACGTAATCGAAAGAGCATTTGGTTTGTTGAAAAAAAGATGGGCCATCCTTCGAAGTCCTTCGTTTTACCCCCTAAAAGTTCAGAACCAAATAATTTTGGCTTGCATTGTATTACACAATTTCATAAGAACTCAAATGGATGAAGATCCAATCGACAACGTTGAAGAGCATGTTGACAGCCCGGTTAATGACCCACATAATGCTTATACTAACATCTTGGAGTCTTCAAATGGTTGGGATGCTTGGAGAGACGAGTTTGCAATGTCCATGTGGAACATTAACACTTAACACGCTTGTATTTCATTTCAATTATTCGTGACTGTCGTTTCAAGTTCTCTGTTTTCG
Source organism: Primulina eburnea (assembly GCF_022965805.1). NCBI lineage: Eukaryota > Viridiplantae > Streptophyta > Magnoliopsida > Lamiales > Gesneriaceae > Primulina > Primulina eburnea. Next base: position 38,073 of record NW_027331265.1, read on the forward strand.
TCCACAACTCGTGAATGTATCCAATTTTCGATATAAATGTCTTCTGTTGTTTAATCTATGTTTTGAAATTATGGTTCAGCTTAGCTTTGGCATATGTAGGTTGCTTCATTTTACAATAGGTTTACTCTTCGTCAACCTATATGACACATTTCAAGTATGTTGTGTTTTGTACAGAGGCAGGGAAACAAGTTAACAAACTGTACATGGATAGTGGAGCATCGTCCGCCAGCGTTGTCGGTAGGAACCGAAAACAAGACAAGACACGACGTAGTTGGAATGCCCGAGAAGAAGAAGTTTTAATCCAAGCTCTTAAAGATGTCGTATCAAAAGGATGGAAAACAGATAATGGATTCAAGGCTGGTTATTTGAATTTGCTGGAGAATGCAATGCAAGAATCTATCCCCGGGAATAGCTTACGTGGAAATCCACACATCAATTCCAAGATCCATGTTTGGAAGAAAACATATAGTGCTATAGTGACATTACTAAGCAAAAGTGGTGTGGGATGGAACGACTGTAATAACACAATCGATGTTAAAAAAAAGTACTCACGTTGAAGATATTCTTCAAAAATTAACAATCAAACATAAATAGACAAAGAGGGACACTAGTCCATTTTAATTTACAGTCAGGCAAAAAATGGACAATGATTTTTAAGTGGAATCTAACAATCCGTGGGTGTGGTTAATATGGTCACATTAACAGGCAGAAGATAATACACCCAAAAAAAGTATAATAACAACAAGCAGGTATCAACATCAAATCCTCCAAGCTTAAAGATTTAATTAAAATAGAAATATTCGAGTACTATAGATTTAAAACACATCACCATTTCTTCGATTAAGAATGTGTTAGAAGTTGCTGGTAATCTTGAAGGACATTATTTTCAAAACCTGCAAAGACGTGGAAAACAATCGAAGCCACTTTGCCCGAACCTAATCAAAACGATGCACAGCAAAGAAGCCGTCGTGAAGCCAAAAAATTGGGGAAAAACATGAAAACTGTATTTGGGGGAAAAAAATGAAATTGCGGTATATAAAAAATGTTTACCACTTCGTCTGCAAGAAAGTCACCTTCTCACTCAATATATTTCGGTGAACCCACGGTGATTAAATCAGAGATGGGGAAGAGAGTGTACCACTAACAACGGACGTAAAGGTGAGAACATGGTTTGACGAAGCAAGTGTCGCGGGTCCAATTTGAATGTCAGATTTCCACGTGAAAAATCTGAAAGTTATCCCTCTCCAAAATCTGGTACCCAACAAGAAGCAAATTTCTCTCACTTAGTAGGGGTATTTTGGTCATGAGAGTAAAATATAACAAATTAATCCAGCATCTTAAATTCGTACCAAACACAATGTTATTAATCCTAACACAATATCAATCCTTAGATCTCATTTTTTAATCATTCTGAAAAATAATCATTTACTTATCTCATCACACGTACCAAACGTACCCTAAGAAAGTAATAGATGAGAGTAAAAAAATAAAAAATAAATAGCTGCTAAAAACCATAAATAATAATAATAAAAGTAAATAAAGTAAAAGTTGTGTACGGACACGCGTGTATTAAAAAATGCGACTTCAGAGAAGACAATTCGAGGGGTGTCATTAAAGTAGCAGCCCTCCCTCTGGTACCAAATCCCACCCCCTATACAATCATCCTACTATTTTCATTTTTCTTAATTATCATTGTAGAGTCGTATTTGTGTTCAATGAGATCTGAGACGAGAACACGGCGACCAGCGACGTGAGTGGTAGAGAAAAACTGTTGCAGCGATGAATGATGCGATCCGTGTGAATTGGTTAAACAAGATCGGAGCAATCCACCGGATCTGATAAGAATTTGTTTAGGAAAATGAGCAAGGAGATATGTCTTATGGTGAAGGTATATATTTGTATATTATGGCTGTCACTATGTCCTGAAAACAAGAAAATGAACTCGTGAATGGACGTCAGAGAGGTGTCCGATGTGACCACCCTGATTTTTAAGTCAGCAGCTGAAAGATAAATGATAAAATATCTATGTATATGTGTGAATATACGTGAATGTCAAAAGCTTAGAAGCAAAAATATCCGGCCTTCTCAAATGTAAAATATACGTTAGAAAATCGACTTAGATATTTCTTAATTAAAATTTTCATTTAATTGATTATGAAATTTAATTTTCATAGCTAGTTTTGAAATATTTGTTGGAGGAATGAATTATTTTGCCCGTGATGTACGTCACGTGCTTGTGGTGTTTTAATTTATAACCTCACATTTTGTGCGACACACCATATCAATGATAGAGAAAATGCACCATCATTATTTAATCACATGTTCAAATATAGGAATGTGAAACTAATAATATTCATGGAATATAATAAATAAATAAAATTATAAATAGAATAAATATATTTTTATACTTAGATTTAATTAAAATTTGTTATAAGAAAATGAAAGATCGATAATTTAGCGATTGAAATCTAGTTCATCGACGACTTGGAATTATAAATCTCTAAATCGATCGATCATTTTTAGGGTCTTTTTTATTTGGTTATGTTTGGATTCGATTTCTTATTTGAACTTTTAAAATTTTGCAATTAATGATTTATGTGTCAATCTTGATTATATACGTTATTTTTGCTATTGAAAATTGATCAGCTTCATGAAATTTTATAAAATCAATAAAAATTAATCAGCTTCATAAAATTTTATTATTTTTAAAACCTAATACCAAAGAAAAAATATACAATCCAAATACATTGTTTGAATTTAAAAATTGGATAATAATATTTAGACTAATAATTTAATATAATATAATATTTTAATAGATTAATATCATAATTTTTTGACTTGATTGTCACGATTTTAATATTTTCTCAGATTTTATGCTTGTTATATGTCATTAGTAGCTCCCTAACTAGTTGATCTAGGTCCGAGTAGAGTGCTCAAAATCGACATTCTTAACATGTTGAAGTCGAATGTTTTTTTGTCTATCAACCACATGTCAAGACCCGTCAACTGAGCTGCTCATCGGTTAGCTCATGAAGTTTCTGATGTTTCTTTTTTTATTGTTTGATGTTAAGGTGATATACAACTTGGTTACCCAGTATTGTAAATCAAAATATTCTGATGTAATAAATTTGTTTTATTTTATAAAAAATTATATATTATTTATTAATATAATATTATCATGATAAATAAAATAATAAATAAATAATATGACAAATAACTGCATAAATTATTGTAACAGTGATCAACAGTACTGCTTATATGATTGGGAAATATCGTTTATATAAATAATAAGAAAATATATACATACATCACTATTTATATATGCATGATATAAAAAGTCCAGCCCGCATGGGCTTAGCTCAGTTAGTCAACAGCAATAAATCTTGGAGCAAGGATCGAGTCTCGCAAACGACAGTGACAGTGTGGGAGTTAAATTCCCTCCAAAGAAGCTTCTTGTGCGCCTCCTCTCACATTCCTGTCGGAGCCGGGGGAGTGCAACGATATAAAAAGTCCAGAGTATAGAAACTCGACAGAGGCAGCCATGGAGTTTGCCACTGACCTTACAGACAGTAGCGCTTTCTTCCCTTGGTGTCTCTCCCTCTAATACGTCCCTTTTCCAACTCTGCTTGGCCAAAAATAGAGCAACATTTCCGAGCTCAAAATATGGTCTTTTATCCAGCGGACGAATCTATGGTCGCCATTTTTGCTAACCCTTTACTCAATTTTAACTGAGTGAACGAAATCCAGCTGGTTGCTGTGTTTCTTAATGGATTTTGGTGTTACAAGATTAGATAACTTGGCGTACTCGAACATTAAAAATAGCAGCTTCGCTTCAGCAAATGGAGCCGAGTCGAAAAAGCTTAAATGGTGTGGATCTGGATTTGTGAAGCAAGAGAGGACATTAAATGAAGATGTCTTCAGGGAGTTTAAATTGAACGAAACTTCTAATAGCGGCAATTTCTTTGAAGGGCAGCAGCAAATGCTCAGTTTCTCTTCCCCAAATTCACAGGCTGTAACTTGGCCTTATCTTCAAAGTATATCAAGTCCCTTTAGCAAGAACACAGGTCAGTGCAAGCTCATCTGAAATTTGTGCAAAAACGGGGTGAGTTAAGAAGAGTAAAGAATTTGCGACTTTTGTCAACAGTGGCAAAGATTTGTTTTTGCTGTTCTGGTTAAATGGTCTTGTCATGTGGCTGGGAAGAACAGATACGCCCCCAAAATGCTTCCGTTTTCTCGAAATTTTAGGAGATTTTTTACCCAATAAAAGGTATTTTTTTGCCCACATTTTCACTACTTATTCTTCTGAATGGTTTTTGCAGGTGTGAGAGGCTCTTTTCTTACTCCATCACAATGGATTGAGCTAGAACACCAAGCTTTGATCTACAAATATATCACTGCAAATGTTCCTGTACCTTCTTGTCTTCTGAATCCCATCAGAAAAGCTTTGGAATCTGCTGGTTTTTCTCCCTTTTCTGGCTTTAAACCCAGTGCTTGTGAGTAAATTTTCTGCTTTTTCCCAACTGTCTAGAAAATGTGATGTTTTAATTTAGTTGTGAAATGATTTCTTGATTGAAATATGGGCAGTTGGATGGGGTGGCTTTCATCTGGGATTCTCCAGCACTGATCCTGAGCCGGGGCGGTGCCGTAGGACGGATGGGAAGAAATGGCGGTGCGCCAGGGATGCCGTTGCTGACCAGAAATACTGTGAACGGCATATGAACAGAGGCCGCCACCGTTCAAGAAAGCCTGTGGAAGGCCAATCCGGCCATTCCGCCGTGGCGCCCAACGATTCCTCAAAGCCTACGCCCGCGGTTCCTGCCGGCTCTGCATCCAACGCTCTCTGCCTCTCACACAGCCAAGAAGTTCACAGCTTGGAGCTCGGAATACCCAGTATCAATGTTAACAGGTGAGCTCTATGGTTTCAAATGGTGTTACCTGCCTTATTGTGTATGACCACAGCTAGGATTGAGGAACTTTCCTTTGCTTGGGAAAAGAACATATACACTTAACTCACTTGTTAAACAAAAAGAAGCCCGTCGCACAAATCCGGTGGCAAGCATGAAACTCAATTTTTTTTAAAACTGTGCAGACATCTAAGCATTATGTTTGATCGTGGTGTCATATCGACAATCATATATAGTAATGGAAGCAATTGTTGCTTCCCAACTTTCATTCTATTGTAACTTGTGCTGCCATAGAATGTAGGATCCAAAAGATTTGACAATGCGCCGCTGCAACTTGGTAGAGTTGATAACTCTGTAACACCTCCAATTGTTTTTACTCTCAGATGTGTTCCTCAGAAGGATAATAGGAAAGGGGTGAATCGACATACGACCATCCTCTCCATGGCAACTTCAGGGACAAATCTTAAGGAAAACCGGTTCGACGAATCCTCTCCTCGATCAGAGTTCGGATTAGTCTCTTCAGACTCTTTACTCAACCCTTTAGACAGGGGTTCGCCCATTGTCAATTGTGGAAACCACAATACTTCAGACGACATCAAAGATCAAGAAAACAAATCTAAAAATCCGCTTCAACAGTTCATAAATAACTGGCCGAAAGACCGTTCAGAACAGCGTTCTACCTTTTCTTGGCCTGATCACCTTGATCTTCAACCAGATGGAACACAGCTCTCGATTTCTATCCCAGTTGTGACCTCAGACTTCATGTCTCCTACTTTGTCTCCATCGAAGAACGAACTTCAAGCTAACCGAATGGGCTTAGGCTTTGGCAAGATTAGTACTCCTCGTACCGAAGAAAAGCGAATCCAAACCAACTGGATTCCGATATCGTGGGAAGGGGGACCCCTTGGAGAGGCATTGAATACCACAAACAACAGCTCTCTCGAATCCAAGAATGCCAAATCATTAGACCTCTTAGAGAGCCAGGATAATAGCCCTCGATCAGCATTCGGATCACTGTCTAGCAGCAATTGAGGAAGTAGCCCACCACCCGAAAAGGAAAACCTTTGATGTATCTGGTCTCCAGGTCTTATGTACTCATCTCTAAACCAGCGATCATGTCCTGGCACAAGTTGCATATGAGAAATTAATCTGTGATAATGTAATATTTCCTTTTTACCTTGTTATCATGGTCTTTGTAGTTTTACCTGAATCTTGAAATGAGACTTTGAATTGCCTCATTTTTTTGTTATTTAATGTTGAATTTGTATGATTTTTGTTTGATAGATTGTGTTTGTTAACATTTTTATCTGAGGTTGGTAGGAAGGAAGCATGCTGGCTTCCGGGGAATTTAGGTAAGATACTCGCTGGAAAGAACTATTCTAGGTGGGGTTGTGATTCCCGCTAGCTTTCTTGATATTTCATGAACTGAAAAACTTGGTTGGTGGCTTAAATTCATTTTGAAGTCCAAAAAATTCGAACTGTAGCCATCACCCTGGTCCAGCCCGGATGTATATCCTGCCTCGAAATCGTGATATTCCATCCCACCTTGGTTTGTTGGAAGAGACCTCAGTAAATGAGAAATAGCCAAAATCAGAAATGAGTCGGTGGAATAGTTAAATATTTGATTAATGGTTATGAGATTGATTTTCGTTTCAATATTAACGTGATTTGTAGATTATTGTGTTAGTCCATGTGCTTCGGTTTATATGGTTAGCATGGTTTCTATACCAATGCATTAACTAACGGGTTTATCCAATACCAAAAAGTAGTTATTGCGGGTTTCGACTTTATTTTATATAAAAAAAGCCAATTTTGTTACCTAATTTTTTGTTAATTAACTTGTTGTAACTGGGTTTTGGACTCAGGGACGGAGCCACCCCAAAGGCTGGGGTGGGCTCCAGCCCAGGTTTGATTTTTGGGCTTATTTAAAAATATGGATTGAGTTTTTTTTAAAAAAAAATTAGCCCATTTTCGCCCACTTTTTAGCCCACAAATTTAAAAAATAAAATAACATTGAGTATATCACAGATTTTAGCCCAAATTTTAGCCGACATTTTAGCCCACAAATTTTTAGCCCAGAATCGGAACTTTTTCTGGCTACATCCTGGTTTTGGTCCTAGCAAAACTTGAGTAATTTTTTTTGGCATTTGGTCTGATTTTTCCAAAATGTGGAAGCTACTTCGGAAATACTGAGGTCATCTCCAAATTTACACCAAAATGGTGTAAAATAAAAAAGAAAAAGAAGCAAACCTGCGCTATTTTGGCAAAATTTTCTTTTTTATTTATTTTTTTATTTTTTCATTTGTATTTATTATAAATATTTGTATTAAAAATTATAAATACTATTTAAATAATAGTATAATATTTATTTTATTATTTTAATAATTAGATCTTTAATCATATAAATTTAAAAATAATAATTGTTGATTTCTAAAATATTTATTTATGTTAATTATTATTAATATGATATATAATTAATATAATTTTAATACAAATGTTAAAAATTTAAATTAAATTATATAATTAAATATTATTATTTAAATTTATTAATAATAAAACTTTAGTCATAATTCAAAATATATTAAATGAATTATAATAATTAATATATGTAAAAAAAAATATTTCGAGAATATTCTTTTTTGTGTAAGATTTGAAGTAAATGAGTTTGATGTGAATGCTGTATTTGGTGCAGAAATCGACTATTTTAGTATAAAAGTGGCATCAAAATAGATTTTGTGATTGGAGATGGTCTGACATAACAATCATCAAAAAAATATTGACATGTTTGACTTTACATCACATCAACATTTTATTAAAATAGATCAAAAGAAAAAAAAAAATTACGTAAAATATAAAAATTCTGTCTTATGAAATTTCTCTAAAAAAAATTATAAATGAAGATAATATACCCTCAACTCTTTTTGTTCAATAAAAATAAGATCGGGATAAATGTTTTTGATAAACTTGCGAATTTCAGCCGATAAAGAAATTCTGGAGTAATTTCTTCTGGACCATAGAAATCTTAATCGAGACTTTACAAAATCGTTCTTTTAATTGCTTTAGTCTTTCATTCGGGTGGTCCTTTCCACTTTCGTGGTTCCAATTTTGCATTCTTTTCGCTAATATTTTGAGAATATAATGTAAATTAATTTCATCTCAACAATTTATGAAACAAATAGTTAATCTTTTGATCAAAATGGAAATCGAGAAAATTTGTTGTCTTATAAAAAAAAATATTTATATACTGAATTTTTTTTTGAATTTATTATAATATAGAGGAACGACGTATTTGTGGGTTGTTTCTTGGAGTGGACAGCTCGATTATGTAAGAGTAAGCTGCCTCTTGACTTAAACGTCAAGTTAAATTGAGGATGTGCACGAACAGGCAGACACTCGAAAAAGAAAAGAATAAACACAGACTTTCAGAGTATATCCTAAAATATTTCAATGAGGAATGTATTCTATACGAGAATCGATTATGCGACGTCGAGGAGTATGAACTCATGTCATCTTAAACCTTACCAACTCGCCTGTATCTGTTGGCTGATATTACATAGGTGTGGATGAGTTAATGGACATTCAATTTTTATAATTGAACATGTTTAAGTCGAGTAACATTTACCCGATTCATACATATATATATATATATATATATATATATATATATATATATATATATATATATATATATATATATATATATATATATATATTTTCTATTTTGGTGAATGTGTATTATAAACTTTATTTTGATATAATTTATTTAATTTTTTGTTATAATCGTATATGTTAAAAATAAATAAATATTATGAATCTAATTGTCGATGCTCAAGTAAAATTCATTAACTTCGGATATGAGTAAGGACAAATACGCGTTTGGGTTTGATGTGATGGGCCGGATTTGAGGCCTTTCAAATTATAATGGGTTGGGTCTCGAGTTTTAATAAATTCGACTCGAACCCGACTCTTTGAAAACAATATAAATTGGTTAAAGATGATTTTTTTTTTTAAATTAGATTAGAATTTAACTAATTTAATTAAATATGAGTCGATGAGTTACAGAGAAGGTTCTAAAAACCGTGAAGCACCCGAAGCGCTGATGTCAAGCTCCAAACTTTTCAAGTCTAAGAGAGATTAGCACAGACTTAAGCGTGTAAAAACGTTTTATCTTTAGTGTAATTATAATTATCTCAATCCAATAAGTATATAAAATAATACATAAATATGATAAATTTAAGTCTGATGCATTAATTATCATATTTATAAAATCATAAAAATCTCAAAATTACAATCTTTATTTGTTTATGCAACTAGATCACATTAAAAAATGTTAAATATTTGTCAAATCATTATCAGATAGTTTAATCACAATCAAAATTAAAAAATAAACATCTAAATTATAAACCTAATTTAATATTTTAAAATAAAAAGACATACCTTCAAAATAAAAATATAAAAATAAATATATGCGATTAATTGTACTTAAAAACACTTAATTAAACATTTTAATTACACTTAATTCGATCAAACAATAATTTAACCGTTTTTTTTCACTTTTATCTGAAACACAGCGTTTTTATCGAGCTTAAGTACATTTAAACAGCATTTAAACGAACTCTGTAGATCACTGGCTACAGGTAACGGAGAAAATTGTGGAAAGTATCATGGAGCCATAAAAATGTGGCCAGAAATTATTTATAAATTCAAATTTCATTATTAATCTATTAATATAAATTTAAAAGCTATTTTGCTGACCGTAGGATGGTGTGGATAATAAACTGTACGGCAACGCTTTCCCGAACCAAGCAGCTACTCTTCTTATCTTCCTGCTCTGCTCCCAAAACTCACGCGAAAGAATGTCAGTCTCAGCCATATTCGGTACACGATTGGAGGTCCCCCTTCCCCTTCGCCGCGGCGGCGGCGTGGGCGTGGTCCCCGTCAAGCAACTGCCACCGCCAGCGAGAGTGGTGTTTGGCGGCGGCTGCGGATCGGTGGTAGAGTGCTCGTCTAGGCCACAGAAGAAAGCTACCAAGCATCACATGAAGACGCGTCCTCGGAAGTCTCAGCCTTGGGATATACGACGTGGTCCCGCCGTTTACCCTCCGCTTCCTGCTCTCCCTCCCGATTGGACTCCCGTCTCCGGCGACGCCGCTTCTCCGCCGCAGCCTGCTCCGTCTGAGTAATTCTAAATATATGCGCCTCTTTTTTTTTTTTTAATCGATGCTCAAATCAATTCCAATTGAATCTTCCATGTTACCTTTTTTCGGATCTGATAAACCAAGTTTTTGTTCATTTTTCACTCATCGTCATCGCTTTACCTGCTTAAACTATAGGATAATTTTCTCTGTAGCTATCTGTTTATGAGTTTATCTGTAGAAATTAGGGTAAATTTTCGATTAAAAGTTAGGACTTGGAATTTTTCTAAACAAGTATAACAAATTCCTTTTTTTTTTCAAACTGAATAACCAAATGCTGCAGGAAACTGGAAAAGATTTATAAATTAGTCGGCGGAAAGACATCAAATGATTATAAATTCTTGTTTCATTCGATATGCAGCTCAAATTCTACAGAGTCATGTTATGTTGATAATATAATAATACGAAAAATTGACTTTCAGTCCTCAGCCGTCCATATTTTTTTGTGTTCAGTCGTACTTTTTTAGTATCATATTTACACATGAAGTGAACCACGTTTCCACATGAAGTGTATCACATTTTGTATGACATAGCACCACAATTTTGTGGGTACGAGGTGAACCCAAAAAAATGTTTTGATCGAGTATTTTTAATCAACTTCCTCATAATAATATTAGTCATGTTATAATATTGGTTATTATCTCTATATTACATATGTTATCTATAAAGAAACTAGACTTGGAATATTAAATTTAACTAATTTAGCAACACTTTTAAGTAAATCTTGAGATACAAACGAATAACCTTACAAGTTGTTTGTTTATTATTTGGTTCTTATGTGTTTTCATACTCATGTCAACTTCGAGGTACTGCAGAAGAAAGAATATATCAAAATCCGATCCAATTTATCGTAAGGTGTTGGGTTCAGAAAACTGACCGTCTAATGTCTTTCATCTATGAGTGAGTCTCATGTGAGACCGTCTCACGGATCATAATCCGTGAGACGGGTCAACCCTACCCATATTCACAATAAAAAGTAATACTCTTAGCATAAAAAGTAATATTTTTTCATGGGTGACCCAAATAAGAGATCCGTCTCACGAATATGACCCGTGAGACCGTCTCACACAAGTTTTTGCCTTCATCTATAGAACAATTAGGTTGTTACGAGCGGAACGAATGGAGTGCGGATGAAATATACTAAAAAAGTTGTCAAATTAATTATAAGTACAATTAATACGAGCAAAAAAGAAATATGAGTTAATATGGACTATAAGGTTGAAAATATCATGAGATTATAGGAAACGAAGGTCTTCGAGCACAAATATCGAAACAAGAAAAAGGGTAAAAAACAAAAGTCTACGGACATGTGCCATGAAAAGGAAATCTGATTTTAGTAAGACTTGATCTGAATTGTAGTACATATTAACTAGGTCTATATTTGATTGATACTTTTTATGAGTCAAATCGGTTAAAAAATCGTCAAATAAAATTAATATGTGGAACAATTATTTTTTTTTGTTTTTCAACCTTACTCATGTACATATTTTATGGAATTATTATGTTTTGAACCAAAACAGAGCTCCAAGTCCAACTATTTTGTTCAATGTCTCCTGAGAACCGTTCATGAATTTCAGTATTTTAATAACATTTTATCACTATTCTAGAAACTAGATGAGTTAGAATTTTTTTTTTATTGCAGCACACGCGACGAGGAGTGATCGAACCTGGAGAGAAGAGCCAACTAATCTGGCGGGACGAGACCACTGTGCTACAAGCCCAGCCCGACCTCAATGAGTTAGAATTTCAATTCAAAACATTTGAAACAGACATGATATTTAAATTCGATTGAGTTGGAATTCGAACTTCGAAATGGATTAAAAAAAAAGCCTTCGCCAAGTAAAATTTTTTACCAAGAGAAAAGATAAAAAGATTGTGATTCAGGAACCTTTTACATAGAGAATAGATCAACAGCAGAACATCCTCGGAATTTCACACGCTTCTGTCTGGACACCAAACGGCAATGAATTGTGACAAATCTTCGAACAAAAATGGTTTTACAGCGTCGAGAACTGGATTTTTTCGCAAAGAATCTGAGTCATATTTCTGCACCTTCGATGCACAACAGTAGGCGCTTGTGGCGCCACAACACAAGAACCACGCTTGCCAGTGTCCCTTCTCTCCAGTTGACTCCGAAGTTCTATTGATGCATCACATTTTGTACCCACGGGCTCCATCAGCAGTTGCACCCCTTCGGCCAGCCTTAACTTCCTATTTTTTTCGCACCAAGTCCAGAAGAAAATCCGTAAATATATGCTCATATTCGGGCATTTTCCCATATCCTGAAAATGATACATAAGTATGTAAGAACCGTAGAAGTTGCAACCCCTTGCACATATCTTAATCTATATTTCCGCCACCAAAAATTATTTCCAAATTTGAAATTAATCTTCATTGTCATCAAACTACTTCAACTCGTAGTTGGACTACCATTGGTTAGCAAGAAGATTATGAAGGATGTGCGTACGCCTGTGGTATACCTGGAAAATAGTTGATGTCGATCACATAATAGCTGTCTTGAGTTCCATGTTCTCGAATTATATCCAGGTTGAACAGGTGAAGACCCTTACGAAATTTATAAGACTATATTGGTAAGAAAATATCCCAACAAGAGCAATGAAGATTCAAAAATTAATCCAATGTTAATTGCATCAATGTTGCTTGAAAAGAAAGGGTGTATTGGAGTACCAGCCGGCGACGTAGCTCCCGGGCTAGTCTCTCCAGTAATGGGCCTGGTGGAAGCTCTGCAGAACGAAGGTAAAGCTAAAGATGAGTAATCTTTGAGCAAAAAAGGATTCGGTAAAAAGTAACAAAGCAAGAACATAGTCGCTAACTCATTCAATGATTAATTATCAATAAGTTAAAAAGAGGATGACTGTTTCACAGATCCATGAAAGAAACATATTTTGGCACCCAAATGGTCAAATGAGAAAATGCTTACCTGCAACACCAGGGTCTAAGTCTGCTTCATCAGCAGACGCAGCAGCACAAGATACCCTTGGAAAGTGATACACACCAAAATTCTTCGACAATTCACGCTTACTAACATCAGGCAAGGAGAAACGTCTAACAACTTTTATAGCTTCACCAACAACATAAACTTTGAAAAGTACACCACCTAAAAAATTGAATAGGAAAGACTAATTCAATGTAATTTCTCATCCAAACCATTGAGTACGTAAGTAACCACAAAATGAACTATGATCTCACACCATGATTAATAAATTCCTGCAAAACAAGCGGGGGTACCAGATTCTGGAGGGAGCTCTCATCATAGGCAAGCGACAGTTCATGAGACTTTGCAACCAAAGGCTTTGCCACTGAAATACGTGTTGATTGATATAAAATAAACCGAAATAATGAGGACAAAATTATAACTAGATTTCAATTATGGAAACCAAACTGCACAAAAGTATGAATTAAATAAGATGCTGATGAAATGATTGCTCACGCACAAGTTAAAATTGATACAACTCATTATAACATACCGATAGGTAGCCTTAAACCAGCCTTGTTCACTGCATCTGGAATGGATGATGGATCCTTCTTGATAACTAACTGTTTAGGGACATCAACTGTTCCTGAAAACAAAATGAAAAACCTTACGATAAAGCTCTAGCGGAGACAGTTCTGGATTATGTCAAATCCAAAACAGATTTAAACAGAAAAATTTGAATGGGTAAAGATTTGCATAAACTATCCACTATAAGTATGTTCAAAAACCTGAAGTAAGAAAAGCAACACTTTCTCACATATTTTCAGTGAAGATATGGATTATCACCTCTCTAAAGGACTCTGGGGTCGATTATGTGTTCACTATTCAAAAAACTTGTTTGATATAATATCCACTACTTTGATTCTTCACTGTTTGCATGCCTTGCTTCCTCATGTCTCAGACTTAGCTAACTATTTGCGTAACTCGCTATATTTCTAATGAAGCCAGAAGGTTGCAAAAAAACCATCAAACTTTGTTTTGACGCCTATTTCCTCACCCCTCAACCAAAAGAACGGAAAAATTGAAGGCCAAGAAAGAAAAAGCAAAAGGCTCATCTGTAAAAAGTACCATAGGGGTCTGAAAAATTCAGGTCAGTGACATCTTGAAGCATGGACTGACGATTGTGAACATGCTGGATTGCATCAGGAGGATCAAGAACAGTTACCTCTGGATGTGCCTGCCTGTAATCCTACAGCAAAGGTAAATAATGATTAGAGGGGCGGCCCAACACAACCTGCTTATATGATCATTAAATACCTTTTCCCGTGCGACCAAAAATATTATACAAATTTTTACTACGAAAAAGTAGTTGGAAGATCAAGAAGGCTTATTCAAGGTGAGTTAGCAAACTACAACTTTTGTAAGTACGTTAGGCACAATATAATAGCTACAAACACTTTATTTTTCATAGACACGACACTTTCTTCCATACTTCAGTTCGAGAGGCTCATCGATTCAGCTGGGTTTATTTGATTAAGTGCTAGCTTGGTCTCCTATGAGTGATGATTAATCATGAATGAGAAACAAAAAAATCCAACAAAAATTATATGCTAAAACAAAATGGGACCGTGTAAGATGATATATACGCGGGAAGATAAAAAAAGTATGTTTCCAAATGTCATTCGTCTCTTTTTCGTAAACTTCAAAGGCGACTAGAAATTTTCAGTGCAAATTTTTTTTCTCCGTTAATGCAGAACAAAAGATATAGTCATTTGGTTCAGCCTAACTTCCAAGATACTGAACAAAAAGTTAACATGTTTCCGCAATTGAATTATAATCACACTTAAACAAATGACAGCGATAAAAAAACTGTTAACATCTCCAAATTTCGGGAAAATTATTTTTTAGCGAGAACACAGATGCTTTGACGAAATAGATACAAATACCTAAAATTTTGAGCATAAAATGATTAAGAATTTAAATTCAAAAATGCCCATAACAACAAAATAATAAAGGACTATAAAACTGTAGAAACACATTGTTTATACATCTCCTAAAAAGCTGTAGCCAGTACTAGTAACCCTGGAAGAAAACAATCACTTGAAAGATAAAACCAGGAATCCTCAACCTGCTGCAAATCAGCTAAATGTTCCATTGAAGGAGAACATCCTCTAAAGCTGAAATCTTGAGGCTCCAACCTCAATTATCAAGTCAGGGTTTACTATGGAGGAGAGAGCAAATTACTCTGCAAATTTTTCACATAATAAGCTTAAAGACGAAGAGATCATGCTGCCAGCTACTTGCTGGCAACTTGCGTCAACCTGCTGCAAATCAGCTAAATATTCCATTGAAGGAGAACATCCCTCAAAGCTGGAACCTTGAGGCTCCAACCTCAATTATCAAGCCATGATTAACTATGGAGAAGAGAGCAAATCACTCTGCAAATTTTTCAGATAATAAGCTTAAAGCCGAAAACATCAGGCTGCCAGCGGCTCGCTGGCAACTTACATCCAATCTTATCATCGATGTCTGCCATGAAGTTGCCTAAATAACTAAATGCGGCCATCTATGATATTTCTTGAAGGTATCTACAGTAGCTAAATATAGGATACAATACCACATTATGAAACCAACCTCAAGTATGTGCCGCCATTCCTTTCCTGATAACTGCACAACAATTCAGGCATGTAAGATTTATGGATAAAGTGAATGGACAGAATCTGAAAAATAGGCATGATGGCAAAATTTCAATTCGAAAATAAACAAGCGCATAGGAAAGCTCACTTTATGCAAGACAACATCGAAAGGACCTTGATCCGATAGGGGTCTACTTGGGTCGATAGCCACAAATAGGATTCCCTTCTTCCTGCATTTTCAAACCAAAACATGGTTAGCTAATGATAGCATGTATCCAGCGCTTCAGCTATTCAACAACAGGTAAGAAAGTAAGTCTAGTGTCATGAGATAAAATTAATGGTAAAAAATGCATTACACCGGCGATCGATTAGAGACGTCAAACCAAAACAGACGACATATAATACAATTATCTATTTCCTCCACACAAAAAATGCCATCAAGATGTAAAACCTGACGTTTTATCCAAAATAAAAAAATATCAGTTTGGTAAATTGGAGATTGTTTTCACACTGTTTTAACAATAGCAATGACAAAAGATAGGATCTTCCGCCTAAGATATTCGTACAAGAACTTTCAATAACAAAACATTCAGAAATTTAAAACCAGAAACAACATCCGCACCAATAGTAACATTCAGAAACTTAAAACAGAAGCAACATCAGCACAAATAATTACACCATATATCATTCATTAAATTAAACCACCTAAAACTCAGAAACCCAACTCACAGTGAACTTTAATCATAAACCAGATCAAAATAACTTAAACCTGTACTCTATAAAGATAACTCAGAAACATATATTTTATGGGAACACATGCAAAAGATCACGTCTCTTTCAACAGGAACGAACGAATCAATAATTACCAAGATCAAAATTTAGAAAGCCAAAAAAAAAACTCAAATTAAAATGCAAATTAACGTTCATTTCGTTTTATAATTAGCAATCCCAAATGACTCAAGAAATTGACTTGCCTTGCTAAACGTTCAAGCTTGGGCTGCAAAAAACTCTTAATTTTCTTAGATGTAAGAGCATAACCCACCACCACTGCCGCATTCAATGTCGGAACTGCCGACGCCGTATACTTCCTCTGCATTTTCTGCTCCTCCACCTCTCCGTGTTCCTCCACCCCTCCCTCAGTACACGCCATTTCACCAATCATCCTCATCTCAAACCCTGTCTATCCTTATATATTCAGATTCCGTTCGATTTCAGTCGAAATTCAATCGATTATTTCCAAAAAAAAATAAATAATAATAATGCCTTTAATTATCTGTTTTTTGTTTGAAATTAAGATTTGATATCGCCGAATGAATTAATTATCGAATATTTTCGAGAATATCTTTGCACGAGGCGCATAAATCAGAGAGAAAAATGGTAATTAATTGAGCTTGTTCTTTGAATATATATATAGAGCTACGAGCCGACACGCGTAGACAGGAAAATGATGCTAGAAAGACTGAGTTGCACCGCGTGGAGCCACGCACCGCTAATTCATTATTTATTTCACATTGTAATAAAATCTGATTTATTTATTCCTTCCACACAATATATATACATATATATATATATATATATATATATATATATATATAAATAAATTATTCTGGTCATTGTTCCAACACGACGATTTTCACATAATCGACTTGTGTAGCCACGTAGATATTGTTAACAATCATAAAGGATAAGTTTCGAAAGTGTAGAATTTTCAAATTAGTCTATTTTTCTCATTAAACCAAATATATTGTCCTTCCAAATCCAAAATAATATTAGCGAAATATAAAACATAATATAATAAAAACAAAACAAAACAACGACAATATGAGATTCTCGATCTTTTTCCTATTCTTATCTAAGATATGGTTTTTTATTCTGGATCTTTTTCCTATTCTTATCTGATATGAGTTTGGAGTGGATGAGGGATATGATTGTGACTCACTAAATGAGTGAAAAAATCATCTCAGTTTCGAAAACAATACATATATATAATAGTAGCTTTTGACAGCAAATAAAATAATTTTCGGATGACTGAAATATGAGATCCAGTGATATGTTAAAATCTATTTTTAATTTAGAATAAGGGTTTTGATATGTTTTTTTGGTCAAAATTCTAGAGTATGATTAGAAAAAAAGTGTTTTGATGTTTATTTTTATGTCTTTTTGTAGTCAAAATCATAGGGTTTCATTTTTAGAAAGATGTTTTTACGCGTATTTGAGGTCTATTTCATGGAGATATTATGTTTTGTGTGTGTTTGGAAAGATATTAGGTATGCGCAGAGTCCGCGCATAAAATTATGCACAATCCAAGCGAGAAGGCATGTGTGCATGCCCACCAGCGTGGGGGTTGGGCAGCCCGCAACAAAGAGACCCACGCGCAGAGGCATGCGAGCATGCCCTATCGTGTGGGTATGAAAAATGTTTTTCATGTTTTTGTTGTTCAATTATGTCCTAGCATGCATGAAATGTCGTCGAAAACGTAGAGAATGACATACGTAGATAGATCGCTAACTATATGTAATGCATGATGGTCTAAGTATTTCTTTTGATGAAAGTTATTTTAACTATGAAATCCCGACGTTTATGAAAATTCAAGAGACATGTTTACTTTTTTTATAAATGATACGAATGATTTTCAAATATGAATATTTATCATGAGTACAAAATGAAGAACATGAAAACATTATTTTGATTTTATGTGTATACCAATTTCAATTTACGGCTCCAAAAGAACCATGGTCGAGGCTATATATATAGGTGGGAGTATTTTCTGTTTGTATATATTCAAACTTCAAAGACGCGGTTCGTGTAGTTTTCAACCCAGATATGGAAGCTCGTTCTTTGTGTTTATTGGCTCTTGAAGCTAATTCTATGTTCCTAGCGAATAATTTTGTGTCGATCAATCATATGTATCGCTCGACCAATACCGTGGCACATTTTCTCTTGCTCATAGAACATTAAATAGCTAGCTCTTCCAGTTTACATTGACTAGATGGAAATATTCCACTTCGTTTCTTATATTATAACTCGGGATTTTCCGATTTGATGATATGAATGTTTAATTTTAAAAATAAAAAATAAAAAAATCTAATTTTGTTTTAATATTATTTTTCAAATAAAATAAGATGTTCCCGAAAACTTATAACATCATCCGACAAAACAAGAAGCTAAAATTGGTTATACCCGAATTTGGTTAAACAACTTCATTCGTTCGTGATTTGACATGGAACTAAGTGATTACGAGTAATCTCGATTCAATCAAATATACATGACTAAAAATATCACGTCCGAAACACAGACGACGTAAAACTGAAATGAACATTTTGTCTGTATCATTAATTTGGCAGATCTTGGGTCACATTTAAAACAAATGAAATTGTGGAGACTTTTTGTTTCCATTCTGCATTGATTGAATTTGCCACGTTTTGGTGTGTCGAACGTGGAAGTTGATATCTACCAACATTTATCTATCTAAATAAATAAAATCATTTCGTGCCAATTTAATCAAGACAAGTATCATAATCTGAGATGTTAGAAATTATTTATCATAGAGATCTCCGAAAAAGAAATGGTGCAAATAAAATATACTAGCCATCAATAAATGTATGTTCGAAATTTAAAATGATGAGTTAATCTATTTTCATTATGAGTAGGTCTCTTATGAGATGGTCTCATGAATCTTTACATGTGAGACGGATCAACCTTACTGATATTAACAATAAAAAGTCATACTCTTACTATAAAAAATAATACTTTTTAATGGATGACCCAAATAAGATATATGTCTCACAAAATACGACCCGTGAGACCGTCTCACACAAGTTTTTGTCTTTCATCATATCTATGACAAAAACTTGTGTGAGACGGTCTCACGTGTCGTATTTTGTGAGACAGATATCTTATTTGGGTTATCCATGAAAAAATATTAATTTTTATACTAAAAGTATTACTTTTTATTGTGAATATCGGTAAGGTTGACCCGTTTCACAAATAAAGATACGTTGGACCGTCTCAAAGAGACTTACTCCATATCTATTATCTTCTGCCATTTCAATTTCGAAAAACTGATTATACCATTTCAACTTAAAAGTTTGATAAATTTCATTTTAAAATTAAAAATAATATATCTTTCTATTTTTTTAGGGATCACACGCCGCCATGTGTGTCTATACACACACATTACAGATCTATATTTGTTAGACGAATCAACATCATTCATACTTACAACAAAAAATAACAATTTTTTATCTGTAAAATTAAATCAGAAATCCGTCTCACAAGATACAAATGATATTGTATGACATGAGTTTTATATGCATATATATGGAAATCTACACAACACCACTAACTGTAATGTATAGTAATGGGAAATCTACTTGATCTTATCTTACTAGGAAATGTTTGCAACTTTATTGATTTGGTTTCTTATATCGTATTGAACTGTTTTATTGCACCTTTTTTCTTCTAAACAAATGATATATGATCCACATCTCTTTACTTGAGCACAATTATTCTACGAGTAGGTCTCTTGTGAGACGGTCTCACGAATCTATCTGTGAGACAGGTCAACACTATCGATATTCTCAATAAAAAATAATACTCTTAGCACAAAAAGTAATATTTTTTATAGATGACCCAAACAAGAGATCTGTCTCACAAAATACGACCCGTGAGACCGTCTCACATAAATTTTTGTCTTATTCTACATACCTATATCGAGTTCTATTTTAAAAATATAACTATTTTTTAAATTAAAAAATATCGATACTCCAACCTTATCCTCACACTCTACTTTATGTTTTTTTTTTTTTTTTTGTAGTATTTTAAGTATTAAATAAAAAAAAAATCATAAAAGTAGAGTGTGAGAATAAATTATTGAAGTCCAATAACAATTATATCTTTTTTTATGAATACTTTCATAAGTAGGAGAATAGATGAACTAAAGGATTTAATTTTTAATAATATTTTTTTGTTATTTATTTGTCGCATTGTATTAGTTTATTTGCTTCTCGAGTAGACGAATAAAAGAATGAAATGATATATTTTTCAAATATATAAACTCCTATATTATTTACATTTCCCGTTTTATTGTTTATTCGACTCTCTTACACAACTATATTATGTAAAATTAGATAGAATTATTCAAAATTTTATTCCAAGGATGAGACATATATGCATGTTATTGAGCATATATCAAAGGTATTATTGTTGGTTTTTTTAGGTTGATATTGATTAGAGACATATACTTACTGGCTACTCACTGTCTGAATATATAATATATATTAGTATATCGACACACGCGTTATGTGTTTGTATAATTTTTTTATTATTAATTTTATTTATATTGAAATAAGATAATATCATAATTGTTGAAAGTAATGAAATGTCATACTGCATTTTGAATTTGTTATGTCTATATGGAGGTCATACCTAATTTTAAAAATTAATGAGGCACTGCAATGTAATTTGAATAAATGATTTTTTTAAAAAAACAAAATAGACCACGACACCGAACTTTTGTCTCATTGTGTTTAAACTTAAGAATACACGAGTCCATCTGTTTCATATTTAAAACAAAAAATAATATTTTTTCATGAGTTGAATCGAATAGAAAATCTATCTCACAAAATTAATTCGTGTGACGGTCTTATATCATTTTTTCTGTAGAATTAATAATAATAACATATAAATATCTAACAAACATATATAACACGATTCATCGAAACTTAAAGAGAGATGATTTAAAAAGGTCTCCTACAAATATCTATAATGAAATTTGATCTTAGAATAAAACAACTAATCAAATTTTTGCTAGTTGATTATATTAAATTTCAAGCATGTTAATTAAAATTTTGCCTTCTTTACATTATTTTCATTCAACATAATGGTATGATCGATTAGAGGAGAAGCATTGAACTCCAATAATTCGGTATTTGAAATATTAAACATCGAGAAATTAAATCGATTTTAGTTTTCAAACCAATAGAACAACACTCAAAATAATCTCACATATTAAACATTTTGAAAATCATTTAAAATATATGCTAGTTGTATGTGTAAAAACGTTTCTGTTTGAAATATTTTATCAAATACTTGATATGCAATATTTTGATTATTTAAAGAATACATAAAATGCTTCAACAATGCATCTTAAAACATTAAAAATAATTATATGTGATAAATAAATAGATACGAATTTGTTTATAGATGTTCTGAGATTATCAACTCATATGCCCCCCTTTTTTTCACCTATGAATGATTCACTAGAAAACTTTGATTTATTAAACTCATTATACAAACTCATTTCAGCTTATGACTTATATATTACATAATTGAAACTCTTAGCACACTCGACTGTAGACCACAACCTCACAAATGTATCATCACACTTTGGATTTTTATGTCATAACTAATTTCTTCTTCATATACGTTATCTATATTTTGAATCCCCTTCCAAAGCTTGTATTTGATCTTCAACATATTGTATTTATGGCCTCAAGAATGATATAGACGTTAGATACAAAAATACGATCGTTTGAAAATGTTGTGTATGGATTCTAGTATTGCAACGGTCAAATTCTTATTTCTGACCATTTTGTGAAACTGGGTTGTTGATGGTCTGATCTAATATGCCACCAGATCAGCTTGGGTCTTATCTGGTCTGCCATCAGATCAGCTTGGTTTGATCTAGTCCGATCTGTTTGGTCTGACTTGAGTTGAATCAAGTCAAGCTGATCAAGTCGAGCTATTTTATCTTTTGATCATAACTCTCAATTCATCGATTTTCGGACAAAACGATAAACATGAAAGTTGTAGCCCTTGCTCTTATATTTACATGGAATTAAGAATAAATCAATTCCAATTCTGTATGAGAGAGATATTGTGGGGCCCTTGGCTCCTAATCTTTATTACAATACAATCTGATTAGGGTTAATTAATCACAGCGGAAAACGAGTTTAAATTTTCTTTACAATGAGCCCAAATCATTTCATTTGAATACTAGTATCTCATCTCATGTCATAAACATGCCCACACGTAATCAAAACCAATCACATACAAACAACTCATATCCTCGGGACATGCCCCGGTATATAGATACATATACATATATACTGGGAACAAGACATAAACATAAACATCAGCTCAAGCTGTGGCTCCCGGTCTCCTGATATCCTGGAGTACCTGCCATTGTCCACACACAAAGACAACAACAGCCCCCTTTGGGGGTGAGCAAAGCTCCGTATGGAACAACCAATCATATATACCACAGATATCTAAACAATGATATATGGTATGCAATGCATGTATGTCGTGGAGGTATCAGGTCAAATGCCCATCCACTGAGCACATGTCAGAATCAATCGAATCGCTATCAAATCAAATCAATGCTCGAGCTGGCACACCGGCCGATATGGGAATACACGTATGATAGCGTCGGCAAAGCGCTATCAAATTTCACATCTCATATCCAATCATATGGGGCCACAATTGTCTATGCTTTACGGGTCATATAATACCGGCATAGCGATTGTGTTCAAAAACCCCGAAATCCAATCCAATCGTATCAAGGTATCCAAGGATCATAGCTCAACGTGCATGTCATGTATCGATGTATGCATAAAATGATGTGTGTTAACAAAACATTTATTTTATACATCGATATTCAAATCATAGTGTCATGTATGTCACATCAAATCAACAAATAGGCATATAGACACGTATTCCAATCCAATCAATCCAATCATATATCATATAATACAGATATCTGTCGTATGTTACCCGGTCGCAACATACCTCAATTCTTTGTTTCCAGTTGATGTAGCCTGAAGATATCGATATTACACTTTATCTACATCAATAGCATATTCATTCCAATCAATACCATACTCCAAAATCATTAATATGAGTTTCAAATATCATTTGAAACTTCAAAAATTCATATCAAATCCACATATCATAATTCAATTCCGACTTCGAATATGAGTTTCTTGTCGGTTATTCTACTACATATCAGAAATTCAACTTCAAATACATGCTATTCCAGCACTTTGATATTTAAAGCTGCTGGAACTAGAAGAAAATTATCTCAGTCAGAAGCCCTCGACGCGAAAATCACAAATATATAATTTGTTTCGCGTTTAGACAGCGTTTCAAAGTCGATTTGGAAGAAAGAAAATTGAATTCTCGAACTTTCCTCTCGAACTATCGTATAAGAAATGAAGAAACAAAGAGAAGAATCTCGTTCTTATCACCACCGCTCTCGTGCTCGGGCGGTAGAATTATCGCGCCCGAGCGCGAGACATTCTGTCCCCGAGTGTTGCTTGTACCGCGCTCGAGCGGTCACAATTTACCGCTCGTGCGCGGCATGTTCTGTCCCATGCCACTCGCTTCGCGCTCGGGCGGTCACAAACTACCGCTCGGGCGCGAAGTGTTCTGCCCGAACACAGACTTCATATACCCTGGCGCTCGGGCGGTCATTTTCTACCGCCCGGGCGCCAACTCTTCTGTACAAATGTTTATGTTCGTACTATTTTGGCGTCCGGCCTTTCCAATCAAGTTCTTACAACGTCGATTGTAGTAGCCCGAATTCCAAATTGGGTAATTAACGGAGTAATGGTGATTAAGAAGGTTTAAGGTGTAATTTTGGCTATGGTCATGATCGGACGGACCGAAGAGGGTTCGGAAGCACCGAAGAGTTCGGACGATCCGAAGTGTAGTTCGGTGAATCCGATCATAGGTGTCAAGTGTTGATCGACACGTCATTTTCCATGCATGTTCGGACGGACCGAAGTGTATGATCGGAGGATCCGATCATGAGCTGTCAAGAGCCAATGGACACGTAGCGTTCGGACGTTCCGAAGTGTTGTTCGGAGGATCCGAACATGGCCTATAAATAGTGCTCGGATTTCCTCATTTTGACTTGCCAATTTCTTGAGTTTTGCCTCATAGTTGAGAGGATTTGGAAGGTTTCTAGGGTTAGTTGTTGGTCGAGCGATAGCCAAGAGCTGCCAGGAGTAGTAGCGTAGCGGCGCCTGAGTTTCAAGGCAATCGACATCAAAGGGCTGTCGACGGACGAAGGTAAACCCTAAACCTTTGGTAGTACTAGGGAGTACTGGTTTTGCTAGTCGAGCATGGTAGTATTGATTGAGTATGCTTTTGATGCGTAGGCTTGGGCTAGACTTGATTAGCGGTGTTGCGTAAGGCTAGGCTTGCTGTGATAGAGGTACGAAAGTACTATCCGAGATATCCTGGTTGAGTATACATTCTTATATGTGTTGCATGAGTATTTGCTGCATTGTTATATGTCATATGATGCATGCTATTATGTCACGAGTTATGATGCATATTGCATATCATGTTGAGCCGTATCTCCTTCGAGATAGCCTTTACTGTTGAGTTGTATCTCTTTCGAGATAAGTTATATCTTGGGGCCGCTCAGCCCTGTCTTGTGGACGCATGGACACCGAGAGTACACAGTGGCCGACGGGTCGGGAGGGCTTCGGTGGTCCGGGACATTTTAGGTCCACGTCTGTCTTGTAGTGGATGCAGTGACCCAGAGGTTGGACCGCGCGGCACTATCCACTTGGCGCCTCTAGACTGAGCATTTTGAGATCCTTTGTGATTCCTGTTTCTTGACTACCCTGGTATCATATCATAGCATGTGCATTTCTTATAGGTTTGTATACTCATACTTTTGTACTGGGCGTTCTTATCGCTCACGTCTTCGGTTTTGTTTATTCTTGGACACCCCATTCCCACGGGGCAGGCCTCAGGTTGGATGGCTCAGGAGGAGCAGGAGGAGGACGTTGAGTAGCTGGTTGGTTTAGTTTTCAGTGCTTTCCATTTGATTCGATATGGTTGTACTGGATATTTCATTTTGAGTTAGTCTAGACTTCGATTTCGATTGGGTTGTATAACTATTGTTGTTGGCCATATTTCCGCTGTTATCTCTGATTATAATTGATTAGGTTAATTGCATGCTTAGTTTTTGATTAGTAGGTGATTCTGGAACGGGTCACTACATTTATGGTATCAGAGCATGCGTACGATTTTGGGATATAGATTCTGTTTTGGGATTTCCGTTGACCATTTTACCATTTTCCCTATTCTATCTTGTAGCGATGGCTGACCATTTTGATGACGGGAGTAGTCAGGGGAGTGTAGGTCGATGGGGTGACCAGGACGATCATAGACGTCATCGTGAGCATCGTCATCGTCGGGATGGTCCTAGGCGTTTCGATATGCATCGTTTCATGCAGATGGGGCCTAAGCCTTTAGTTGGCGGTGAGACTCCCGATGATGCGGAGGATTGGTTAGAGCGCATGGAGAGTTGTTTCCGCGCATTCCAGTGCACCGATGAGCAGAAGATGGAGACCCTTAGTTTTCTTCTCGAGGGCCGTGCTCGCAGGTGGTGGCATCGACTTCTGCGCCGATAGTTCAGTTGCAGGGTAGAGCGACTTGGGTCGATTTCCGTGCAGCGTTCATGCAGCTGTACTTTCCTCCAGCCCTTCGCCAGGCCAAGACGATTGAGCTCCTGAACCTTAAGCAGGGGAGTATGTCTGTTGATGAGTATCAGTAGAAATTCTTTGAGTTGTTACCCTTCGCTCCTCATATCAGTGGCAGTTCTGAGGCCAAGTATGATCATTTCCTCCAGGGCCTTAATCAGGAGATCTTTGATCGAGTCACTGTCTGTGATAATCCTACTTCTTATGATGGGTTAGTGAACCGGTGTCGCCAGGCAGAGATCAGTCTCCAGCGTGGTAGGGCTATTCTTTCTTCTTCTAGACCTCCGAGTACTTTGAGGCCTCGATCTCAGTCATTCAAGAAATCTGGTTCATCTTCTTCTGGATCTAGATCTCGATCTAGTGGTGTTTTCCGCTTTGGTAAGAAGAAGGAGTCTTGTGCGCATTGTGGGAAGAACCATCCAACGGAGCAATGTCGAGTAGCCGCAGGAGCTTGTTATCAGTGCGGAGAGATGGGGCATATTAAGAAGAATTGTCCTCAGTTGCGAGGTGGAGCAGGATCCGGTTCTGGATCTCAGACGACTGTTCAGCAGAGGAGGCAGGGTCAGGCAGTGGGTAGTTCGAATCTTCGACCTCGTGCCCAAGGTCAGGTTTTTGCGCTGAACCAGGATCAGGCTGCAGATGAGACGGAGAGAGTCATAGCAGGTACTTTTCATTTATGCGGTATTCCTGCTTTTGTTCTTATTGATACAGGAGCCTCTCATTCCTTCATTTCTGCACGATTTGTTAAGCGTCATAGGTTACCCTATGTTTCTCTAGACGTCATTCTTTCTGTTTCTACTCCGATGGGTCATTCGGTGTTAGCAAAGCGTCTAGTGATGGGTTGTCCTTTAGATTTTGAGGGTAACGAGTTGACTGCGAATCTTATGATCCTAGAGATGGAAGATTTTGATTGTATCTTGGGTATAGACTTATTGACTACCTACCGAGCTACTGTGGATTGTTACCAGAAGCTTGTTCAGTTTCGTACGACTGAAAGCTCTAGTTGGTTTTTCTATGGTGAGGGAGCGCGACCTCCGATGCCAGTGGTATCTGCTCTGAAAGCCTGTCGTGCTTTAGAGTCGGGCGGGGAAGGCTACCTCATCTATGCGATTGATTCATCCACAGGTAGTGTTGGTCTAGAGGATATTCCAGTGGTTTGTGAATTTCCTGATGTTTTCCCAGATGAGATTCCTGGTTTTCCTCCGGTTAGAGAGGTGGAATTTGGCATAGATTTAATGCCAGGGACTGCACCTATTTCTCGTGCCCCCTATCGTCTTGCTCCGTCAGAGATGAGAGAGCTGAAGCAGCAATTGCAGGATCTTCTTGATAAGGGTTATATTCGCCCGAGTGTTTCGCCTTGGGGAGCTCCAGTCTTGTTTGTCAAGAAGAAGGATGGATCGATGCGGTTGTGCATTGATTATCGCCAGCTGAATCGGGTGACGATCAAAAACAAGTACCCTTTACCCCGTATTGATGACTTGTTCGATCAGCTTCAGGGTACTTCTGTTTACTCCAAGATCGACTTGCGATCGGGTTATCATCAGATGAGAGTCAGAGATGATGATATTTCCAAGACTGCATTTCGTACTCGTTATGGGCATTACGAGTTTCTAGTTATGCCATTTGGATTGACGAATGCGCCAGCGGTGTTCATGGATCTGATGAACCGAGTCTTCCAAGATTTTCTGGATCAGTTTGTGGTGGTTTTCATTGACGATATCTTGATCTATTCCCACAGTGTGGAAGAGCATGCCCAACACTTGAGGATTGTGTTGCAGATTCTTCGCGAGAAGCAATTGTATGCTAAGCTGAGTAAGTGCGAGTTCTGGATTGATCGTGTGGTATTCCTTGGTCATGTGATTTCCAAGGAAGGAGTTTCTGTGGATCCCAGCAAGATTGAAGCAGTGCTGAATTGGTCACGTCCGACGACGGTGGCTGAGATCCGTAGTTTTCTAGGTCTGGCAGGGTATTATCGTCGCTTCATCGTGAATTTCTCTCAGATAGCCAGACCATTGACGCAACTTACTCGGAGGGATGTTCCATTTGAGTGGTCATCCGAGTGCGAAGATAGTTTCAGAGAGCTTCGTCGACTTCTGACTTCTGCACCTGTTTTGGCGTTACCGTCAGGATCTGATGGTTTCAGTGTTTACACCGATGCCTCCACTCAAGGCTTAGGGTGTGTATTGACGCAAAACGGTCATGTGATTGCTTATGCTTCCAGACAGCTGAAATCTCACGAGGAGAAGTATCCCACTCATGATCTGGAATTGGCAGCTATTGTGTTTGCGCTGAAGATTTGGCGTCATTATTTGTACGGTGTTCAGTTTGAAATCTTTACTGATCATAAGAGTCTGAAATATCTGTTCACTCAGGCTGAGTTGAACATGAGGCAACGTCGTTGGATGGATTTGCTGAAGGATTATGATTGCGAGATCAAGTACCATCCAGGTTCTGCGAATCTCACAGCTGATGCGCTTAGTCGCAAGGTGAGAGCCTCTGCACTTCAGACTTGTGCTATGACTAGTGCCATCCAGGATAGTTGCTCGTTGGGGTTTAACTTCAAGCATCGGAAAGGTATGGAGAGCATTCGTGTTGCTACCATTTTATCTGAGCCCAATTTGTTCACTCGGATTCGAGAAGCTCAGATGTCTGATCTCAAGACTCAGAGATTAGCTCGGTTAGTTGGTGGTGATAGTAATTTCCATTATCAGTCCAATGGTCTTCTGTGCTTATCTAATCGGGTTGTAGTACCAGAGGATGACACTTTGAGGGACGAGATATTGTCTCAGGCGCATCGAAGCAAGTTAAGTGTTCATCCAGGAAGCAACAAGATGTATAGAGACTTGAGGATGCGGTTTTGGTGGAAAGGGATGAAGCGCAGCGTGTATCAGTTTGTCTCCAAGTGTCTAGTTTGCCAACAGGTTAAGACAGAGCACCGTCGACCGGGAGGATTGTTGTTGAACTTACCTATTCCAGAATGGAAGTGGGAGCATATTACGATGGATTTCATTACTCACTTGCCATTATCTTCGAGGAACAGCGATGCTATCTGGGTAGTGGTGGATCGACTCACCAAGTCTGCTCATTTTCTGCCGTATAATCGTGATTTCACTTTCGATCGTATGGCTCGATTGTACATTCAGGAGATTGTACGTTTGCATGGAGTGCCTGTCAGTATTGTTAGTGACAGAGATCCTCGTTTTACCTCACGGTTTTGGGGTAGTTTCCAGTCAGCTTTGGGTACTACACTGAGTCTGAGTACTGCTTATCATCCGGAGACTGACGGTCAATCAGAGAGGACTATCCGTACGCTTGAGGATATGTTGCGAGCCTGTGTTATGGATTTCGGACCCGCTTGGCAGGATCATTTGCCTTTGATTGAGTTCGCGTACAACAACAGCTATCATCGTAGTATTGGTATGGCACCATTTGAGGCGTTGTACGGGCGACGTTGTCGTACTCCATTATTCTGGGATGAAGTCGGGGAACGACAGGTAGAGGGACCGGAGTTAGTCCAGCAGGCTATAGATAAGGTTGCAGTAATCAAGAAGCGGATTAAGACTGCTCAGGATCGACAGGCTAGTTATGCGAACACAAAGCGTCGACCTCTTCATTTTCAGCCAGGTGAGAAGGTGTTTCTCCGAGTTTCGCCTTTTCGCAGGATTTTGAGATTTGGTCTCAAGGGTAAGCTGTCTCCGAGATTTATTGGTCCATTCGAGATACTGGAATGTGTGGGAGATTTAGCTTACAGACTTGCGTTGCCGCCGTACCTATCAAGTATTCATGATGTGTTCCACGTATCCTTGTTAAGACGTTATGTAGCAGATGAGTCGCACATCTTACATCCATCTGAAGTTCAACTTGATACGGATTTGTCTTACGTGGAGCGACCAGTTCAGATTCTAGATCGCAAAGATAAGGTGTTGCGGAATAAGATCATTCCTCTTGTCTTAGTGCAGTGGCAGCGTCGAGGCACTGAAGAAGCCACTTGGGAGTTAGAGAGTCGTATGCGTTCGGAGCATCCAGAGCTCTTTTGAGTTGTGCTTTGTATAAGTTTGTGTTTTCAGTTGTAATCATAGTATCAGTTGTATTCAACAACAATTGAGATGTATTAATGATGTTGTTATTTCATTTTGTTCATTCTCTAAGCCTGATTTCGAGGACGAAATCTTTTGAGGGGGGGAGAATGTAGTAGCCCGAATTCCAAATTGGGTAATTAACGGAGTAATGGTGATTAAGAAGGTTTAATGTGTAATTTTGGCTATGGTCATGATCGGACGGACCGAAGAGGGTTCGGAAGCACCGAAGAGTTCGGACGATCCGAAGTGTAGTTCGGTGAATCCGATCATAGGTGTCAAGTGTTGATCGACACGTCATTTTCCATGCATGTTCGGACGGACCGAAGTGTATGATCGGAGGATCCGATCATGAGCTGTCAAGAGCCAATGGACACGTAGCGTTCGGACGTTCCGAAGTGTTGTTCGGAGGATCCGAACATGGCCTATAAATAGTGCTCGGATTTCCTCATTTTGACTTGCCAATTTCTTGAGTTTTGCCTCATAGTTGAGAGGATTTGGAAGGTTTCTAGGGTTAGTTGTTGGTCGAGCGATAGCCAAGAGCTGCCAGGAGTAGTAGCGTAGCGGCGCCTGAGTTTCAAGGCAATCGACATCAAAGGGCTGTCGACGGACGAAGGTAAACCCTAAACCTTTGGTAGTACTAGGGAGTACTGGTTTTGCTAGTCGAGCATGGTAGTATTGATTGAGTATGCTTTTGATGCGTAGGCTTGGGCTAGACTTGATTAGCGGTGTTGCGTAAGGCTAGGCTTGCTGTGATAGAGGTACGAAAGTACTATCCGAGATATCCTGGTTGAGTATACATTCTTATATGTGTTGCATGAGTATTTGCTGCATTGTTATATGTCATATGATGCATGCTATTATGTCACGAGTTATGATGCATATTGCATATCATGTTGAGCCGTATCTCCTTCGAGATAGCCTTTACTGTTGAGTTGTATCTCTTTCGAGATAAGCTATATCTTGGGGCCGCTCAGCCCTGTCTTGTGGACGCATGGACACCGAGAGTACACAGTGGCCGACGGGTCGGGAGGGCTTCGGTGGTCCGGGACATTTTAGGTCCACGTCTGTCTTGTAGTGGATGCAGTGACCCAGAGGTTGGACCGCGCGGCACTATCCACTTGGCGCCTCTAGACTGAGCATTTTGAGATCCTTTGTGATTCCTGTTTCTTGACTACCCTGGTATCATATCATAGCATGTGCATTTCTTATAGGTTTGTATACTCATACTTTTGTACTGGGCGTTCTTATCGCTCACGTCCTCGGTTTTGTTTATTCTTGGACACCCCATTCCCACGGGGCAGGCCTCAGGTTGGATGGCTCAGGAGGAGCAGGAGGAGGACGTTGAGTAGCTGGTTGGTTTAGTTTTCAGTGCTTTCCATTTGATTCGATATGGTTGTACTGGATATTTCATTTTGAGTTAGTCTAGACTTCGATTTCGATTGGGTTGTATAACTATTGTTGTTGGCCATATTTCCGCTGTTATCTCTGATTATAATTGATTAGGTTAATTGCATGCTTAGTTTTTGATTAGTAGGTGATTCTGGAACGGGTCACTACATCGATTCATATACAACATTCATTTCTCAATTCATTGTCACGATGTACATCAAATACATAATCACATGACAATTTCATAAATTATCGATAATCAACAGAAGATTTAGGATAATACGATACACGGTCCTTACAGATATGATTGACATATCAGAAAATCAGTAATCTATAACTTGTTATTCATTTAGTGAAGATATCATTTTTAACATGGTTCATCAGCTTCTTCTGTTCTGATTCAGATTTTGACTTGTGAAGATGATTTTTAGATCATTTTCTTCTCTTTATAACAAATACTTAATCGTTCCATTTGAGTAACTGATATAAGAGATATGACCAATATACCATGATTGATCAACTGATTATTGTTTCAGCTTCTGGAAGCTCGATTTTGTGACTAATATTTTTGATCACCAAGTTGTGAGATATTATTAAAATTCTGCAACTTGTCAGATTTTCAACTTAGCTGATTTCGAATTTCAAATTCCAACTTGAAAAATAACTTCACACTTGAGTAAATATGTTAGAAACACAATATCAAATTTTGTTATCATCAAAATCAAGATTGCTTATGTTTCTCAACTCAACACATACACATAATTTGAAAAGACTTTATGTGGGGAACCAGATGCTAATCATGTTCTTAATCATCATTGGGACAATTTAATCAATTATTCAATTATAATAAACATGGTCTAATTTTTTTTAAATACAATATTAAATGCAGAACGTAATGGAATACATGCAAATATACATATCAGTATTACAAGTACAAGTCTGGTACTATATACAATCATTCGTGCTAAGGTTTAACAACTACATCTCAAGTGTTTCAAACCTTATCTCAGATCAAAGTCCGTAGTCTCCACTCTAATCACAATCTCTCTTAATCTCCTTGACCCCGAACATGTCCCACTTGTTGTCATGCACACATACGAACACAACAACAGCCGGATAACTCCGGTGGGAATAAAATCCCAGTATAAATCAACGAAATATGCAATAATATAAACAATGTAAAAGCATGTAACATATATCAACAACATGTATCAAAATCAGAAACATAATCAATAAAAGATCAGTAACCAAACTCGTGACTCCACGCCTCAGACTAGACTCAATCCCAGTTTAGGGATCCCGGTTTCCAGACGTTGGTATTCCTATATCGAACATCAGTAATAGAAGAAAATCCAATTCTATCCATTTCGATATAACCAAACATCCGGTGTCTTGACCTATCCGTCACAGACTATGGCACTATCGCCAATTCAACTATCTTGTGACAACGTGCAATGTGTCAGTGACGATTCCATCACTATCGACACTTATGTCACAAGATCACTCGTCTAATACATGCTTCCTATAAATCAATAGAACAAGCATATCAAATCAAATCAATGTAAATAATAACAATAAGTATGTGATTTAGGGAAACTCAAGTATATCCTACTCGAGTCGATCTCTCAATATCACATTGACTTATACCTTTCTTTCGTTGAAGTTCTGACGACGTTCAAGTCTGGAAGTCGAAGCCTGTCAATACTCTATCTGGCAATGACAATATCAGTAATATCATATCAATATACTGCTCAATTCAATACCAATCTGATTAATCTGGATTTAATTCAAAATCAATCGGCATAACTGCACAATCCCGATATCCCGGTCAATACACATCAATATATATCAATTACAATCTATAACCCATATCCAATACAATCTGTAATCAATCCATAATCCAAATCTGTCCAATATCAATTGATATATTCTGAAAAATCATAAAAATTCCATAATCAGTCTGTTTCTCAGTCTGACTTCGATTCTACGATGTCTAACACGTCAAGAACATCATATATGAATCTTATTCAATTCTGACAATAGCATAATTCCAAGACATATCAAAACGTAACAAAACTTACGTCCAGTTGTAGCCTGCGTCGATAGGAACACGGTACTGAAGTCGGATTGAGATTCTGACGAACAGATCTTTCACAAAAAGACGTAAGGATTTTCAACACATTCACATAAACTTTTGTCGAATCTTTTCTGATGGTTTTTGAAGAATTAACGTTTCTTTATATATATATATTGCATGTCTAGAGCTAGGTGGCTCATCCTTCAAGCAGCACGCCTCGCGCATATGTGCGACATCACTCGGCGCGCAGCATGCACAGCGCCTCGCGCATATGCGCGACATCATTTGGCTCATATGCGCGAGGTCCTTCAACTTTTTTCGCAACTCTCGGGTACCCTCGCGCATATGCGCGGATACACGTCGCGCATATGCGCGGGGTTCTCTGCCCACTCCGTGCATATGCGTCCGGTATGAACGCGCATATGCGCGAGACTCAATCCTCATGCATAATTCAAATCTCATTTCCGCCTATCCCGGTCTAATCCATACCATCTATAATTACATCAATTAATCAACAAATCAGTTTAGATTAACAACACAGCAAATCTGGGCATTACACTCTAGTTTATATTAAAACAACAAAATGTTATAAAATCGTTATACATTAATTCATCCTGAGATTTTAAATTTGTATTAACATATAGATTAATGTATACAAATTAAATAAAATATCTGTACAATTTTTTTGTATTTATATACATAGCCATGGTTTATCAAAATAAATTAAACTTTTATAATTCTTGGCAAAAAGATATCTATATATTTATAGTTGAAATGATATTGATCATAACTGCAACGCTCGCGGAAAATAAAAATCAAATAGTATAAATTTGTAACTAACACGCGCAAGACATAAATATAAAATTTTAGAACATTAAAATAACTTGAATAATCATTTTTCTTCTTTGAGAATGTAAAATTTATAGTCAATTCATAAGTAAAAATTTATTTTACATTAAACTTAGGCAGAAACTTATGTGAGACGGTCTCACGAGTAGTATTTTGTGAGACAGATCTCTTATTTGGGTTATCTATGAAAAATATTATTTTTTATGCTAAGAATATTATTTTTATTATGAATATCGATAGAGTTGACCTGTCTCACAAATAAAGATTCGTGAAACCGTCTCATAAGAGAACTATTCTTAAACTTATTACTTCGTACATAATAGCATTTTTCAAATTTTAAAAATTGTATGATAATTTCGGGGAAATAATAGCATGTTATTGAGATTTGAGAACGATTTACTTATAATCGGGCCGGCCCTAAGTGGTCATGTAAATACCCGACCCGGCCCATCTCAATGCGTTAATATAAAAGCTGCACCGAGAGAGCAGAGGGTTTTTGCTTTATTCATTTGCGACATTGCAGTTCTTGTCTTACGTCTGTAGTAAAAACCAGACAACTCAAATTGGAATTTGAGCTAAGTTTACTACTGTAAGTCACGACAACCCATTTGGGAATTTTTTTCCCTGCAATTCAAATATTCTTGAGCTTTTTCTCATTCTTTGCACTGATCTGTGAACATAATCAGTGTGCTCGTGGGTCATTGCATGTTTATGTAAAAAGCTGATGATCGATTCTTATATGTATCTATGTGCTAAAGTTAGAATTTTTTTACCTAAAGATTGTAAGAATGTAATTTTTGTGTGTTATAGTGTGTTGGCATAGTTGGTTTTTGATTTCCGAGACGTGGGTTTGGAGTGATTTGTTCGGTTGGATTTGCTTTTACGTTATACCAAATTATAGGCATAAATTGCTTTGTAATCACTGGAAACAGAAGGTTCTGTGTTTATGGCTTCTAGAATTTTTGGACTGCAGTACCTTGGAGCCTTCTTGATTTGTAGAATATTCTTCATTCTAATTGATCTACATTTTTAATAAATTAGATGGATGTTATGTGAATGATGTAAGTTGATAACTCGAGATTGTTTTGTTTTGTCACAAGAAGTTGCTAGAAGTTTTATTTTTACGTTCTTTTGTTGTTTTTTAATAAATTAGATGGATGTTATGTGAATGATGTAAGTTGAATAACTCGAGATTGTTTTGTTTTGTCACAAGAAGTTGCTAGAAGTTTTATTTTTACGTTCTTTTGTTGATTTAATTTTACTGAGAACCTTTACATGCCGTTGGACGCAATGATATGATCAATGAAAATGAAGAGAAGGCATTAGCATTAGAAGTTATATTAGGATATGGAAAATTGAGTTTTTTCTGTCCATTTACTCTGCGGAGGAGCGTGAGAGAATCCATCAGAAGGGGAACATAGATATGTTGGAATTTAACACTATGCATTTTCGTATGTAAGTTGTGATGGCCAACATTAATTTTCAAATGATTGGCTTTTATTTTGTTTATGTGGTTTAACTGTGGGTCACTGAAAGTGAAGCTTGCTACATATAAAATATTATTATTGACCTCTTTGTTTCTATGTTACAACTCTGATTAACCATTTAAAGTTTGAACTGTCAGGTTTATTAATTGTGCAGCTAGTGCTTGTGTTATTGTTATTGTTTTCCACGTGTTCACGCCTTTTAACCGTTTTGAGACAAAAAACACGTGTCCGCCGCTTTTAAACTTTTTGAGACAGAAATTTCCTTTTCTTTTATGTTATATAAATTTAACTATTCAATTTATTGGTTTTGACCACTTTAATGATATATTTTCTATTCTAGTTTACGGTCTTTGGCAAACATAGACATAAATTGTTTTCTTAACCATCTCTTTGTGTCAAGTTCTTAGAGCCTTGTTATCACGTGTCTGTATGACCTTACCTTATTTCCCAAATCATTTGATGGATTAGACTAGGTGTCCCAAGATTAGATCGTACCTAATCAACCAAATCAGTTTATGATTTGCACACGATGTCCTAGGATTTGACCTTACCTTATTTACCAATCATTTTATGAATTACACGTGCTGGTCCAGGATTCAACCTTGCTTTATTAACGAAGTTTATGAATTGCTCAAGAATATATCTCTTGCTATAATGGCAAGGATGGAATTCGATTTGTAAAATAGCAAATTGACGATCAAAGATTTCAGGAGTATGAGGATAGATAGAAAGTTAAAACGAGGACTACAAAGGGAAAGAAGGAGAGGAACTAACATTTGCTTTAAGAAGTCTGGCTCTAGAAGGGATAATTATTATTCAATTAAGTACCCTTTGTAGAACATTAAATAGGGCCATTTTTGCAAATATACAACATCCAAGTGGTGGGCAATGTTACCAGGGTGAATTGGCATGCTTCACTTGTTAGGGATGACGAATTTTGGGATAAGCGACTCTGTGTCAAATTAGTAGTTTGTGGTGGCTACTGGCTCATAATTGGGGACTTAATGCAGTTGAACCTTTTGATAAAAGTCAATAGTGTTAAGATCTGCAGGATTATAAGATCGTTTGATGAATTAATTAGTGAATGGGAGATGAGCAATTCCCCATTTTATATTGCACACTTTATCGGTGTAATTAAGGAATGTTCCTATTTGTTATAGGCTCGACCATTTTTATATGTTCGTATGAAATTAGCTATTTAAGGATGATTTGCCTTATCACTAGCTTGTACTAAATAATCACTAAGGCTATGGTGGGCCGATCAAAGGAAACAATTGAGGGTGAGGTATTGAAGCTTAAGGAGAGCTTTAGTAGCTAGATGGTTTTCTGGGTGTGGTGCATGACTACATGTGGAACAAAACAAGTGAGGATTATATATCTAAAGAACGCCCTGCAAAAGTTGAGAAAACAGATATCAGGATGTGTGCAACACTAGATGTAAAAAGAACGAGATCCCGAATTGTGACTTTGCAACAATTGTGGGATGTTTAGTTGGTTCCTAGCAAGTCAAATACTTGTGTGTCCCATTAGAAGGAATTCCATGGAGCTTGACCTTTTGGGAAACATTAACTGAAGTAGCGAATGATTGGGTGGATGGAGGATAGCTTCTATTTCTTTAAAAAAAATGAGATCGCTTGGATTAGGTAGGTTTTTTCTTCGCTTTCTCCCAGTTTACTTTATATCATGATGCCTGTAAGAACAACAGATGAAAGCTAATTGTAAGATCTCACATTGTATTTTTGGAAGAAGATTTTTTATGGAATTTGTGTTCGCTTAGTTTGTCCTGTAAATGTAACACATCTATGTGACACGTCATATGTTTGGAAGAGCGAAAAAATACAAAATATTCGGGAAGTTAGTGATACCAACTACTATTTGGGGCTGTGGAAAGAAGAAACAAGGGTAATTTTGAATGAACGTAGGAGATGAAACTGTTATTGTGAGCGTATCAAGTAATATGTTGCCGTTTTGGTACCACTTTACAAAGATAATGAAGGGATTCCATTTAGCTGAATTCTAATTGGATGATGACCTATGCAAGTTCAAGTCATCAGCTGTGTACTTTGTATGTGTAACATTTAGGAAGTTAGGTTGTCATTTAAATCTTTGGATGATGATGAATGGTAGAATGTCTTATCCTCCTATTAGACAATTTTATGCTGGTATCATATTCGATTTTATCGATAAAACAAATGTACATGACTCGGCTCTATATTCAGTTTGTTCAACATTCATTGCTATGTAAATGGTTTACTAAAACAATATTGCGTATTTGCTAATTTGTTTGTAATCTTCATGATGATTTTAATTCTGGGCATTCTTTGCTGTAGCTACTGTTTTCTCGGGGTGATTTCTTTGGAGCGTCTGTTCAGATGACACCTTCTAAGAGACCACACGAGCCGTCTCTTTCAGAGGTCGATGTTAGAAGGAAATGTCGAAAATCAGCAGCGGTAGGTTCTGATCATGCACCTTCTAGAGGATCTTCTGCTAGACACATTATACGATTTCTTTTCCCTGCTTCCAAAATTGGAGCTGTCATTGGCAAAGGTGGCAGCATTTTAGCTCAAATATGCCAGGAAACCGGAGCAATGGTCCATGTTGCGGAAATTATGCCTGGATGTGATGAAAGAGTCGTTGTTATAGCTGGGTCAGATAAGGACAAGGACAAGAATAATGAAGTTGTGAGCGAACAGGTTAAGGCTGAAGGCGAGGAGACAAAAATCACTGAATTGGGTGATGATCCAGATGGTGAGCAGACAAAAATCCCTGATTCTGGTGATAATCCAGATGAACATGGGGAAACTGATGAAGACAAGCTGTCTGTTCCAGTTGACCATTCCCCATCGGAGAAGGAAAATGAAACTTCAACCATCCAGAAAGCTTTGTTGGTTGTGTTTGATAAAATGATTGATGGATTGCCAGAGACAGGTGAAGAAAGCAACAAGCAGGCTTCATCTGTTGTTAGGTTACTTGTTTTCTCCAGTCAAGTGGGCTGCCTGTTAGGGAAAGCCGGCACCGTGATTAAACAAATGTCATCTGAAAGTGGGGCTCAGATTCGAATTCTTCCAAAGGACAAATTGCCTTCTTGTGCATCTTCTTTTGATGAACTCGTCCAGGTAATTCTAAGCAATTTTGTTTTCTTGAGATATCTCTCAGTGAATTATCTCGGCAGCATGTCCAGTAGTTTTCAATGCTTGACACTGAATTTGAGCATTGATTTGATAAATTGAGTTGCTTTGAAAACTGTGGCAGATATCCGGAAACATTGATGCTGTTAGGAAAGCTCTTCAATCTGTATCCCAACAATTGCTTCATAGTTTTCTTCGTGATGAGGACTCTCTTTTGGCTGATGTTGGTGGTCGGTCATCGCATTCCTCTGGTCTTTCTAGGCAGGAAAGATTCCCATCTTCCAACCATCCATTTCATGGACATGGACCACCATTTTCTCATGGATTTCATGATGCTGGGGTCAGTATTCCTGGCAGAATGAATCTTCCTCCTGAAATCCTGAGCTTCCGGTTGTTGTGTAACAGTGAGAAGGTAGGCGGGATAATTGGAAAGGGGGGTTCTATAGTAAAGACACTCCAACATGAAACTGGTTGTGAGATCAAGGTCCTTGATGGTGTGGGCGATTCAGAGGATCGCATAATAGTTATATCTGGCCCAACTGTATGCTTTTTTTTAAACTTTGTTTTTGTGTTCTTTTTATCTGCCACTTCTAACAGTTGCTATTCGTTAATAAATTGCAACCTTTGAGCTCTGTTAAATGCAGCACCCCAATGATGGAATATCTGCCCCCCAAGAGGCACTACTTCAAGTACAATCCAGAATATTTAGAGCCGCCCCCGAGAACAAAGAGAAAGTTATGATAGCCAAACTCCTTGTCGCCTCTAATCAAATTGGTTGCCTCCTTGGAAAGGGTGGCTCTGTTATTTCTGAGATGAGGAAGTCAACTGGAGCTTATATTCGTATATTGGGTAAAGACCAGATCCCGGACTGTGCTTCAGAAAATGAAGAAGTAGTTCAGGTATAACTGCATGCATGATGTTGAGATTTGAGCTGCCATTTCTTGAGAGTTGCATATCATGTTCTTGTTATATCGTGATGTGGATGTGGTACAATATGCTAGTATCTTACATCTGTGTTATAATACCATGAAGAAAAGGATTTTTTCAGGTGTTTTCCTTGCATTAATTGTTGTATAGGTAAATGGGGACCTTGAAGTAGTTCAAGAAGCTCTATTGCAAATAACAACAAGGTTGAGAAATCATTTTTTTCGAGATGCATTTCCACCACTGAATCACCCTCCTAATCCTCCGTTTATGGACCGAGTGCCTCCGTTTCCATCGTACATGGTAAGGAGGGAGTTTTCACCTCCTGGGTCGTTTTCTGCTAGAGGTCCACCATTTAACAATTTTGATGGTCCCGGTGGTCGGCCTCCACATGGTAGTTTTGATTCGCTTGATGATCACCCACCTTTTGCACATGATTTTCCCAGACCGTGGGTAAGTCATATCTTTGTTTCAAACTTGCAAGATAAAACTTTATTCAATTTGCATTTAAGTTATTGAACGGAAACTTAAATTTTTTGTGCCTTGGAGTACGGTTATTCATTTGCAATGATGTTCCACGGAACTTGTTCACGTTCTTGCTTTCCTGTTGTGCAGGGACCTGGTTCTATGGGATTCCCAGAGTATCCAGGAGCCCCTCCGAGAAGACTTGGTGGATTTCCAGGGTTTGTCCTTCTATATTGTCACAAATAAGTTACTTGCCTAAGTTCTTGTGGGTTTTAATTTAGATTTTTTATTCACTAATGTAGAGGACATCAACCAGCTATTATCACAAGTACGAGTATGGAAGTAGTTGTGCCTCGCTTTGTTGTTCCTGCAATCTATGGAGAGGATGGTGGATGTCTGAGACAAATTCTTGAGGTATGCGCGTTAATACTGCCTGTGTTTCCCACGTTATTTTTATATATATTTGCTCCACAAGTTAAGACTTTTCTTCAAGGCATTTGCTCCACAAGTTAAGACTTTTCTTCTGATCATTTAATTTTTTGACGGTTTTAATTCATGGAAGAGACACATAGCTTTTTTCTATTGATAGTAGCCTCATTGGGCTTTTCTTGCTGATGTTATTCGCCCTAAAATTTTTCTCTCCCCCCTCCATCTTTGGTTTAAATTGTTCACTGTCTCATTAACTGAATATGTTTCTTAAATATTCAGTGTTTGTCTTCATGAAGTTTCTTCAAGAAGGCAGCTTCTTTGACTTTTATCTGTCTTGCTGTCAGTTACATACTCACAGTAGGCGCAGGTACATATCCTCACTCGATGCTGGACCCGAACTCCTTAAGCTCCTTTAGATTACATGCATCTTTTGGATTCCTCCCAAGTTCTGTTGTGTGCTATTTGTGAACAAGGCCCCGGGAGGGTTGTTCTCGAAACTCTTTAGAAATTAGGGTCCTCTCTAAACATAGTCATAGTAATTGCAGTGATCAGGAAGAAAAAGTAAATAATCAAATAAATGTTTGGGTTAAAGTTGTTTGCTTCTTTCAGCATGATTGTTTTTAGTATATTTTTTTTTATAAATATCAGGTTCACTTCGTTCACATTAACCTAGTTTATTGTCCTTCCAGATATCCGAAGCTAAAATAACCATCTCTGATTCAATGCCTGGGGCAACGGAAACCATGATTAGAATATCTGGGACGCCCGAGCAGACAAACGCTGCACAGAGTCTCATTCAAGCTTTTGTAACGAGTGAGACTGAAGGATCTTGAACAGTGAAAACATGGTGTTTCGGCTCTTACTGCAAAAAATGCTCTTATCACAAAGTTTGTTTTTTGCAAGCCTTTCCTGCATCTTTCTTGTCAAAAATTTGGAGGCTTTACTTAAAATTGTTCACCGGTCACATGGACATGATTCCTAGACTTTTCGTTTGGTATTGACGTACAACCGAACTGAAAACTAATGCAAACAATCCTAGTCTTTGCAAGTGGATAGATCA
The DNA here is from genome assembly GCF_022965805.1 of Primulina eburnea. Lineage (NCBI taxonomy): Eukaryota > Viridiplantae > Streptophyta > Magnoliopsida > Lamiales > Gesneriaceae > Primulina > Primulina eburnea. The sequence continues at coordinate 80,132 of NW_027331265.1, forward strand.
TCTGTCTTTTTTTATGTGGATGAACTATTTGTGGAATTTGTTTTAGTCTGGAGTGTCGGGACTTTTTTGTTTTGTCCGTCCGTTCGTTTTATATTGACAATTTAGGGACGTATTTCAAAATTTAAAATTCTGTAACTCGACATTCACACACTTGACACAAAGTATAAGTGTTTAGTTCAATCTACCGGTCCTTGTAGATCTCATGACCGTCATTGTTCAAAAAAATATATATGGATCCCACGGTGTTTCGATAAATGATGATCTTATACGTGTTTAGTTACCCGTCTTAGTGGATCTCATAAGTGGCGGAGCTAGGTTTTCGTTTATACCCTTGCTAAACTGGAAATTAAGGCAAAATTTTATGTATAAAAAATATCGGAGAAAAAAAAGTCACCCGAGCTACCGCCAGGCCGTGGATCTCATGACGGCTGTTTAAAAAAATCATATGAGTCAAGTATTGATCTCACGTGTATGAACGAATGATGATCGAGGGAACGAGTTTAGATAGAATTGATACGTAAAATACATGGATTTTCAACTTGAAAGTATCTCCTCACGGAACCATATGAATCTTGATTATGTTATTTATCGAGCTTCATGAAATTTGCATCTCGATATGGCAGAACTTGATGTTTTTAGGTTATACAAAAAATATGTACCCAACGTATTATGGGATCCATGCATGAAATCCAAGTCTAACTATTATAAAATATATTAGTACAAAAGACTCGTGACTGAGTTTAGAAAGGCTTGTATGCCTTGACATCTTGCGCAAGCCCTTGTATGGATCCAGCAGCTCCGACCAGAGCCACCAACAAGCAAGCACAACTCAGTATCTTTAGGCATATCCACTTGAAGGAATATTTCGGTATCTTGGCTCGTGATATGTAGATTTCTATCGGAAAGTATACGCTCAACGGATAGAAGGACACGGCCCCGATCAAGCCCAAGAAATCGTTGAAAAATGGGAATATCATGGCAACCACGGCGGTAACTATGACGTACACCGTGCGCCACACCAGACGAAAGAAGTTGATGTTGTATGGCCCGAATAATGGGATGTATATCGCATATTCTGTAGTGATGAACTTGTTTTCCGGCCATTTCTCACTGCACAGTTTCTCCACGAACCCGAATATTGGTTGCGCAAAGACCTGTTTCAAGATTTAACCTAACTGTCAAGAATTTCATTTCGACATGAAATGTTTTATATATAGTCATGTCTTGTTTTTTTTTTTAAAAAAAAGCAATAAAATATGTACCGTGTCTGAATTTTTTCTGGAATTTTACCTGATAAGCTCCTAAGAGGTGAATGGCAATGCAAATATTGGCAAAATCTATCAACCAAAAAGGTTCATAAAACCCGAAACCGGTGAGGAAATTGCCAGGTGCATTGTTTCCGAAGGCGGCGTAACCGACGCAGCTGCACAACATGTAGAACAGGGTTGTGGTCGATACTCCCACAAATGAAGCCTTCTTCATTACCTTGTTCTCTGGGGGATCTGATTTTAATGTGTCCTGAAAATTAACATTAAAAGTTAGCATGACAATCCATATTTTGATTTTTTTAAAAAAAATAATGTCAGAATACTGAAAAAAATATTTTGGCAATGCTTGTAAGTTTGTTCGGTTCTGGCCTCAAATTTAATCAATTAAACCAAATATATCTTGATTCATATTCTAAAAATAACACTTTTTACATACAGATAATACTTTTTCACGAGTTAGAATAATTACCACGTAATAATATGAATTAGTAAAATCCTAATTATATCGTAATATTTTGAATATAGTTAAATACGGGGTTCTTGCCTGGATTTCAACAAGGACAGAAGAATAAGTATAAGCAAATGCAATGTCTCCAATGGCTTGAAAGCTTTTCCAAACCTTTTCTGCAGCAGATACGTCCACTCCTACGCTTGTCCCCGTTAGACTAGTCCTCACATGTGCACCACCTATATATATATATATATGTATGTATTAGTTATTTTTCATCCAGAAATTATTGACATGACATCGAATATTGCTTATATACAACCGTCGTCGATCACTACATAAACACTCCGGCAGAAATGGTCGAAAAACAAAAAAAGATCCAATTTTATGGACTACGACCAGACTCATGACTACTCAAGAAACTAAAACTTCAAACAAATCAACATACATACATAAATAGTCATGATATAGCTAAAACTAAAATGCAATCCAAGCATCATATTTCAATTATCATACGAACCAGATATCGACATGCTGGGTCTGGTCAAATGTTATTTCTATACAAAGTGTAACTTTTACCTGCAACTTTAGCAATTGAGAGGCCAACTCCAATGGTGGAGTAAGCAAATGACATTACGGCTGCCACGATTGAAAGCCACCATAGCTTGTGGAAATTTGGTATCTGGCTAAGAACTACTTGAATTGCTGCAAATATGATCATGAATGGGTAGTTCGAAATCGAGCACGCTACGTGATCGTGCCCGTGTCTATGGAAACAATTCGACCTCTTCACCGCCCTATAATTTTTTTAAAAAAAAATTATATATACTAGGAAAAGTTCACAAAAATTTGTATGAATAATAAAATGACTCAATTCTTCTAAAAAAAAATTATATATACTAGGAAAAGTTCACAAAAATTTGTATGAATAATAAAATGACTCAATTCTTCTTCATGTGTATATTATCAGAACAAGAAAATTGCTTACACCATACTAATTGATGCAGTGATCGTGTATCCAATGGTGACCCCAACAAGATTGCCGTACTGAGCCAGCCCACACAGCTTAACTTTCATACCGCCTGAAAATTATTTTATTATTATTATTTTTTTTAAAAAAAAAAAAAACAACTCAATAAGCATTAATTCATCACTGTAGCATAAAATCTAAACTTGATAATATAATATTTTAAAATCTATAAGCATTAAAAATGATTTTTTTTTTTTTTACCAAATCCAATGCTTTAGTGATGCATGTTTTATGATATCAATTATAAAAAAATTAGCAATTTTATTCAACTTTCGCATCACTAACGATATGTTTGGTTTTTCATTAAAACAATAATTTGTAGCTAGGATGTAACGTCCGTCGTTTTACTAAAAGTAACAGCGGTAGACAACATTGTAACTAAGTATTTTAAAATGTACATCAACTTAAATGTTAAGTTTCGATAGCTCTATCCAGTCAAGATAATAATTTCACCCAACAATGTCTCTTTCAATAATTGTAGTTCTTAGAATTAAAGAGAATCTAACTCATGACCTTGCTATTTTGTTGCGGTATAACTCTAATATTTTAAACCGTACAACAACACAAGTGTTTTAATCAGTAGGAACAACTATTGCATCGGGTATAATAATTTTTTAAAAAAAATATTAAGAAAAGAAATCAAATTTAAGAAAATTTTTAGGAACGTGTGACAGTTAGAATACAAATAATTATTATTTTCACATTCACTTTAAAATTTAAATTATTATTATGAAAATAAGTTTGTATACTTAAAGACGCTAATAAAACGTGAATTAAAGATTCTTCCGGAATCCCCAAGGGAAAATCTTGACTTGAACACTGAACATCATCATCAATTTCTGCTGGGGATGTTACAAGATTCACAGGGAATCCAACCCCCAAAAAATACACAAACAATCAATAAATACGATCCCAACCACCGGTTCCCGCCGAATTTGTGGAGTACGTGAACGTTTTTATCAATAATCAAGATTTTTAACAATATTTTTTTGGATAAATATAACACACATGATTTATCTAATATGATTTATCCACCTAACGTATTTTAGGCTCTACCACATTAACGGAAAATTCGATGCTGCCCGTGCAGGCAGTGCCTGCACGGGCAGATCCAAGGGCCAGAAAATTTCTGGCCCATTTTATTTTATTTTTTTAAAATAATTTCACCCCCCATGATCGAATCTTGACCCTTGATTGGGTGTGGGGGCAGTGCCCCCACACCCAGGATCGACTTTACCCACATTAACCCATAGGTGGATTATCATATCATATCTAGATAAATAAATAAAATCTCTAAAAAATATTATATACAAGTTTTCCAGAAATTATTATCTCACCACCAAAAAAATTTATTTTTCATACGAACAAATCTATACATCTTGACGAATCTAACACAAGATTTAGACAAATAAACAGCCATGTTGTATATAAATATTATATTAAATAGTCAAAAACTTGTATGAGACGGTCTCACGGGTCGTATTTTGTTAGACATATATCTTATTTGAGTCATCAATGATTATCTCATAGATAAAAATTCGTGATTCGTCTCACAAGAGATATACTCTGTTAAATAATGTTTAGACAAAAGATGAGATAATAATTAAAAATTTTGATAATATTTTTATTTGTTCGACTTAATTATCGTAAAACTTAAATAAACAAATATGAATATATTATTAATAAAATAAAGTACCTAAATGAGCGCGAACAACATCCATGTACGTGTAATTCCTAACGCCGTGCATGGGTCCCGGCGTCCGGTAGCTGTCGGCGAGCAGAGTCGAATTGAAGTAAGTGATGAGCGAGAATGCCATCAGCACCGCCGGGCCCGCCACCCACCCCAGCTGCGCAATTCCCCACGCCAGAGATAGGACGCCGGAGCCTATCACCGCCGTCACTATGTGGGCGCTCGCCGTCACCAACGTTCCTTCAGTTCGAATAATAAGTTACACCCCCAAATCAATCACCAATTCTCAATCAAAAGTTCTAAAAAACAAAAAAAAACAAAACACACACACACACTCGTTCATATATATGTATGTATATGTTATATGTACCAGTTCTTTTGGGTCGGCCATCGTCGTCGAGAAACTTGGATGGCTGGAGGGATTGAGGGGCTTGTTCTATGTCCATGGAGTGTTGGTCGAAATCTTTGTCGGCCATTTTTGGGTCGGTGCAGGCTGCCTGTGTTCTATGACAGATTTGGGCTATGAAAATTTGTTGTTTGAATTATGAAAATTGGAGGGGGGAGAAAGGGATTACAAGGGAGGAGAGTAGATGTATATATACATATATATTTATAGTTGAGATAGAATCTCAAAAACCTACTCTTGCTATGATATAATCTCTATAGATATTATAACTATAAATTAAGTCGATCTGATTTATATTTATAATAAAAAATAATATTTTTGATTAAAAATAATTTTTTTTAATCAGATTGGATAGAATAAAATATCTATATCACGACCTTCTAAATTTTTTTATGTATATTTTTTGTGTATATTTAATTAATAGTACTCAAGAAAAAAACTTGGCACGTCAAAACACTTGTGTACAAGCATAATTATGGAAGTATTCTCCTCAAAAAAATAAATAAAAATTATGGAAGTATGAGAGTGTAGGTTTTGATATAAAACTAATTGCGTATATTGTTCTTGTAATATCTTTAAATTACTATTAAAAAAACCTTCAATAAAAAATATCTATTTAATTCTCACGTTTTCAAATATTGATCATACATGTTATTATGTTTTCAAATCTTGATCACATATATCATTGTCAATATATGTTTTTAGAGATATGTGTGTTCAAAGCACATGCATCATTGTTATATATATATATATATATATATATATATATTACGACGATGTATATATTAACCACAAGCACATGCATCATTGTCGATATATATGTTATGACGATAACTTTCGCCTGTCACTCTTCGGTGTGCAATGTATAAAGCTCATGTTAATGTAGTAGCATGCAAATCAGAATAACCAGATAAAGTGATCTAGACAAATTATGTGTGACAGATATGCCTAAGGGGAGAGTTAGACACTAGAGGAAATGTATTTTCGTTACCCCTCAAAAGGGAGAGGAAACGGCACACGGATTTATCAGCATGCCGTGAAGCTCACCAATTATTTTTTATTTTTTTTTTTAAATCGTGAACGACTAGATTAACCTAATTGTTTTAAATATTTAAAAAAATGAAAAAAAAAATCTTAAAAAAATTATCAATGGACATATTTTTAAAATTCAAGTGTGTGTCTATAAATAAACCTAAGTTTAAATTATGAAGTTAAAACGCTGACATCAACATTTCATCTCACTAACTTCTTTACAACGTTGAATATGCTCTAATTGATGTTAGATATTTATGAATATGTTAATATATAATTAAAATTAGGTCTATATACTAACTAACTTTTAATTTAATTTGATGAAATTTTATTTGTAAAATTATAATTATATCATCATCAGTTAACTTTATCTATAGAAATTTTTTTAAAATAGCTTTTTATAAAAATAAAATCTTTTAATTTTATCTTTATCTTTATTTTAAATTTATCCCTATATTCCATTTATTTTTTTAGTTTTTAGATCATTATATCTCTCCTAGCTAAATAATGATAGAAACTTTTTTCAGATTATCTCATATGTTAACTTCGTGAGACTCTGATCTAATCAAACCCATAAAAAATTGTCATTTTTTTACTGAATATAATAGAGATAATAGACCAAACTGTTAATACATATTATATAGATCTTGCAAAACATGTTATATGTGCATAAATTAGGTTTTATCTATTTAGTTTTTAGCATCAAGTGATTTTTGTTTTAAAAATTTAGATATCATATTAAAATTAATAATTCTAATAATCAATTAAAATACCAAGATAAATATTCTAGACAAAAACTTGTGTGAGACGGTTTCACGGGTCGTATTTGTGATACAGGTATCTTATTTGGGTCATCCATGAAAAAGTATTTCTTTTTATGCTAAGAGTATTACTTTTTATTCTAAGAGTATTACTTTTTTTTGTGAATATCGGTAGGATTGATCTGTCTCACAGATTAGGATCCGTGAGACGGTCTCACATGAGACCCATTCAATATTCTATGCCCCAACATTGTTATAATATGTTAGTAATTATATTTTTGAGCTTTAATCCACACTACTGGTGCTTTGGAGTGATCACACACTCAAATATTCCCTAAATTTCCTAGTTTCTATAGCATAACGGATCAATTATATTCACATTCGTAATAAAAATAATGTTTTTGACATAAAAATTAAATTTTTTTTTTTATCATTGACTCAAATAAAATAATCGTCTCACAAAATTGATTAGAATATCTCGTGTGAATTCAAGTTTCTTTTGGGAAATGAGATAAGTTTCAAAAGTAAATGAAGATCTGGACGAATGAGTGACGCAGACATGACAAAAAACAACAATAAATGCGAATCAATGTCTTACTCCCATTACATCTGTGCATGGCCCATTAATTTATATATATATATATATATATATCATAATTTAATTATGAAATATAAAGCTTTATCTCAAAATGATGTACAGATCTAATAGTTTGTAAAACTCGAGCCAAATGTAATGTAAAGCAACAAAATATAATAATTTTTTTTAATAATCATTACATAGTTTTTGACTGTTTCGTTTTTTTCTATTGAAAAATCCTAATTATATAAATTAGCTATTCTTATAAACCATGTTACTTACATATAATACTGGTTTAAGTCTCGGGACATATGCGAGTTGGTAAAATTGTGGTGACGTAGGTTGATATTATTCGTCGTCACACGATTAATTCTTGTGTTAAATATATTTCTCACTGAAATATTTGAGACATACTATAGTCATGAGTGTTTGTTGAAAATATTGATTTTGAGAAGTCGTGTATCAATTCCTTTGGATTGATGCATGTAGATCTCTTATTCTAACTCATCGTTCAAGAATGCGGTTTATCGTCTATGTGGTCTATATAACATGTCGAAATTATTATTTGTAGTACTGTGTATGAATATTTGAATATATCTTGAGACGTTTTTAAATCAAAAACATTTCAAATCCATTGATTTGAAATTATAATTCTATGAAATCCTTTGTTGGGACGAATATGAATTTTGGAGGAAAAAAACACAAAGCTTAAATAAGTTTTGTTTAGATTTTTTTAATATAAAATATAGAGTGGTTTGAAGAAGATTTTAGTAAGATAATAAGAGTCATTATGAAATTAAATATTTTAGTATCTTCTGAGATATTTACTCTGAATGTCTCATATTTAATAATATAATATAGATACACAATACAGATCTTGATTCTTTCTTCAAATCACTTTGAGAATATCGAAGGGAGATTTAGAAACAAACAATTGTACTCAAATTCTTGAAAAACATATGTAGATACTATTTTAACCAGCTATTGAAACCGACTTCAAAATAAGATTGTAAAATCCGAAGAAGATTGAGATTATCTTGTTTTTTAATGGATCAAAACAAGTTTTTTTTAATACAAATTATTTTATAATTTTTTTTATAAAATTTTATATAAAAACATCTCATAATTCAATTTTTGAAATAGATATTTAACTCGAGCCAACATATGAAAATTATTATTTTTTATATCAAATGTATTACTTTTTACTTCAGATATAAAATGACTAGTCTTCTCTGCTTTATAGCTTCCGTCCTACAACGGTCTTTTCCCTTCTAGTTGGTTGTACCTATTACACTCTTTTAAGAGAGTGAATAATCCGGCTTATCGTTTCCATTAGGAGCCTATCAGTTGTAAGAAAGCTAACTAAATGTGTATCCGCTCTTTGAGACCTACTCAATTTTTTTAATGCATATCTTCCTATATCAATTGTTTCATTTATATGACTACAATCCAAAATCTTATTCGAGTCATATTCAAGAGAAATAAAATACATACGGATCATAATCTGTGAGACGGGTCAACCCTACCCATATTCACACTAAAAAGTAATACTATTAGCATAAAAAGTGATACTTTTTCATGGGTGACCCAAATAAGAGATCCGTCTCACAAATAATACCCGTGAGACCGTCTCACACAAGTTTTTGCCTTTTAATATATACTAGAATAAAATCACTTGAGTATCATTTTATATACCAATTTATGTATAAAAAATTATCTAAAATTCACTCTGCTTCTCCAATTTTTTTCCCTCAAAAGAAAAAAGTCTTCATATGGGAAATTAGAAAAATGAAATTTCAGATAAAAACTTTATTCCATAAATTTTTAAATATAAACTTTTGTAAAAGTGATTTTTTTGTTAGTTTTCTCCAGGGAATTAAAAATGGAAGTCCCGCGGTATTTTAATCAATTTATTTAGTTGTTTGTGTAAGTAAATAATCATTTAAATATTTTTTCAACTATTGCATTTGTTTTTTATTGTTGTTTTCTCCTACAAGTAGAGTATTATGAAGAAAAGGTGCTTTTGGGGAAAAAACAAAAAATTAGAGACTAATTTTTTGTTTAAGAAATTGTCTCAAATTAATAATATTGTATATTATATAGGGCAAAAACTTATGTGATACGATGTCACATGTCGTATTTTGTGAAACAGATCTCTTATTTGAGTCATCCATTAAAAAATATTATTTTTTATGCTAAGAGTATTACCTTTTATTGTGAATATCAGTAGGGTTGACTCGTCTAATAGATAAAGATTTGTAAGACCGTCTCACAAGAGACCTACTCATTATATAATTCAAAAAACTCCCGTCAAACTGTCTCACGAGTCAATTTTATTAAATGAATCTCCAACTCAACTCATACAAAAAAATATTTTTTCATTACAAAAAAATTATTTTTCATTGTAATCATAGATCGAGTCGACACATCTAATAGATACTAGTGTTATTATCAAATCGTCTAACGAATCAATTTTGTGGGACGAATTTTCGACTCGCTCATGTAAAAAAGTATTATTTTCATTGTTAAAAGAATTATTTTTCATTACAGGCATATATCGATTCGACACATCTAATAGATAATAATTTTTTTATCAGATCGTTTCACGAGTAAATTTTGTTAGATGAATCACCGACTCAACCCATGTAAAAAAAATTATTTTCATATGAAAAGATTTACTTTTCACTGCGTGCATAAATAGAGTCACACGAATAATAAATACTAGTATTATGTGGTAAGTGCTGCATGTCATATTAATTTTTTTTTGTATTCGAAATTTTTTGTGTAAAAAATATATATTTTTTTATTATGATATGATACTTATAGATTATTGATTATATAATATTTAATGAGATAATTTGAATTTTTAGATAAATTGGAGAAAAAAACGAAAAAAACAGTTTTATATAAAAACTACTAAGGTACGAACAAGAACAAAATTAACTCTCTAATATTACAAGGGATAAACCTATCCCTTGAATTTGCTCTAATGGAGGATTTCTCTCTCCCGAAAGATTCTTACTTTCTTGGATTTGATAGCTCTACGCAGTGAGTTTTCATTATAAATTGCACCGATGTTCGTCAGATATTCAATGGGATCAATATTTTTTTAATTATATAACGACAGATAGTAGATTTTGTGTGATGAAAAGATGCTTTTTAGAACAATTTGTAGTGCTTATTCAATTGAATTTCAGCTAAAATTTTCTGGATTTTTGTCGAATTCATCTTTTTTCAGTGATTGGGGTTCAAGATTGAAAATTTATGTAAATTAATAAAAATTACGATCGTTTTTCCTGCAGGTCATTGAAGGCGACCGTATTGGATGCAAATCTCAATATTGTAGCCTATGATGTAATTAATTTTGATTCTGAATTAAGCCATTACAAAACCAAAGATGGTGTTTATAGGGATCCTTCTGTCAATGGGAGGATTGTTTCACCCACTATAATGTGGGTGGAAGCATTGGATTTAATACTTCAGAGACTCGAAAAGTCGAAATTAAATTTCGGAAAAATTGCTGCCATTTCGGGTAGTGGACAGCAACATGGTAGCGTGTATTGGAAAAATGGGAGTTCTTCAATTCTTTCATCACTGGACTCAAAGAAGCCGTTGGTGGATCAATTTGGTGATGCATTTTCGGTTAAAGAATCACCTATATGGATGGATAGTAGCACTACCGATCAATGTAAAGAAATCGAGAAATCTGTTGGTGGTGGACTGGAGTTGTCAAAGCTCACTGGTTCTCGAGCTTATGAAAGATATACGGGTCCACAAATTCGAAGAATATTTGAGACACAACCAGAAGCTTATAAGAATACTGAGAGAATCTCTCTAGTCAGCTCATTTATGGCGTCTCTTTTCATCGGGAAATATGCTTGTATTGATCAAACGGATGGGGCAGGGATGAATTTGATGGACATCAAAACGAGGGCTTGGTCAAAATTAATTTTGGAGGTTTGTTTATACTTCATTACTGGTTTTCGATTTCTTGTTCCAGCCAATGTTTCTATTTCAGTAGAGGTTCATTGTACTAAATGGATTCATATGTTATGTACGTTTGCTGTAGGCCACTGCTCCAGGCTTGGAGGAAAAACTTGGGAAATTAGCTCCTGCACATGCGGTAGCTGGTTTGATTGCCTCTTATTTTGTGGAGAGGTCAGTGGCATCTTAATCTTTTGCGTATGGCCTTTCATTGTAAATTCTGTGTACATATTTGAACTTCTCAATCAATAATAGCAGTAAACCAATGCTAAATATGGACTAGTTTTTTCTTTAATAAAACAATTTTTGGACCAAGACGCGGTTATTAGCGTGATAAACATTTGTGGCCTGCAATGAGTGAGATTATAAATTCTCGAGGCCTCGGTTACAGTTGTTTCGCTGTTAACGGATTCCATATTTGTGTAATTTGATGGATTTCTTATAAACTTGTCATAAAATGTTTTCAGGTATAAATTTGACAAGAACTGTCTGATCATTCACTGGTCTGGTGATAATCCCAACAGCCTAGCTGGTAACTATTTCCATGTTTACTGGTGTTTTTCTTATAACCAAGTTGTTGGAATTCATGAAAATTCTTCGTTGTAATCTGTGTGCCATTTTTTAACGCATATGGATTGAATGACACATCAGGCCTTCTACAATTCTCTTGGGGGCTCCATTTGGACCGATGAATTTGGATTTTATAATGGATTTTGAATGAAAGGATTTAATGTAGTTAAAATGATCACTTTTTGAAGAAATTTCAAATCCTCACCAAAATATGGCCTAAAAATGCACTTTATTTGGAAGACAAAATTTAAATTCTCTTCTCTTCTTTTGTAGCTAAACAGACATGGTGGAATTGAATGACACATTTTAAATTCATGAACCTCAATTTCATCGATCCAAATGCAGCTTATGTAATTTGTAATGATTAAACTTGAACTTTTCTGCGTTTATTCCTGAGAAGTTTGGCCCCCAATTATCTGAAGAAGAGAATACTGAACTGCCCATTGCTGCATTTTTTGGTTCTACCTGCATTATATGATTAAAACAGCATGTATGGCTTTGTTGTATGGCATGCTCATTCCATTCTATATGGAACTTTTAGGTCTTCCTCAAAATACAGTTCATCAAGGCACAGCGATTCATAAAACACTAAAACAGTTGAAAATCAATTTATATGGGGCATTGCAGTATAGTTTGGTGTTACACGAGTCTAGAGCTGAAACCAATCAATGGTTAATCACAGACTCAAATTTCATTCACCATTCACTACTTGGTTGGTTTTGAGTCGTGTACATGGCAACATTCTATGAAATTTAATCTAGTTCCTTCATCATGATGCTAATGCTAGTTTAGTAAACTATGCGATAATAATTCATGTTGATGCTCACTGAGTTGCTTATATGTTTTAGGTTTAACCCTTAGTAGTCCTGGGGATCTAGCTATCAGTCTGGGAACCAGTGACACTGTAAGTCATCTTCTTTTGCTATATCTTCTCTTTTATGCTGCATGTGATATCACTCCAATTTGATGATTCAAAATAGGTCTTTGGGATTACTAACGAGCACAAGCCATGCTTAGAAGGGCATGTCTTTCCTAATCCAGTAAATGAAAACGGTTACATGGTGATGCTGTGCTACAAGAACGGGTCTCTGACCCGTGAAGGTTCATAACAAACTTTGAAAAACAATAATTCGGATCCTATAATTTATGATTGAAAGGTTATTAATATCTTATTCCAAACTTGGCAGATATACGCAACCAATGTGCAGATAAATCTTGGGATGTTTTTAATTCATGTTTACAGGAAACGCCACCTCTAAATGGTTAGTGCATCTATTCTAATTGTTTCTTTTGGATATATCATCCCATGCTTCTTTGCCTTGGTTTTAATGTTTTAAGGTACAGGGGGCAAGATAGGCTTTTATTACAAGGAACATGAAATTCTTCCTCCACTCCCAGGTTAATATGCTACAAAAATTTTAAATAACTGCTTGCATGTTCTGGAATCAATGTTCTTGGTAAAAGATATTGTTTGTTATTTCCGTTATTGCCACTTATTTATTGGATAAAAAATAAATATCAAATTTGTAAAACAATATTCAAATTTGACTATATACAATGTAGTCTTGACTTGTCTACAGTTCGAAATAAGCAAATATATGACGTGCTTGCTATGATTGCAGTTGGATTCCATCGTTATGTTCTCGAAAATTTTTATGAAGACTCGGTAGATGGAGTAAAAGAACACGAAGTTGACACATTTGACCCTGCTTCTGAGGTTTGTGTACCTCACCTTCAGTATGCAATATGCATATATGATTATATGACCCCATATGTGCTCACTTAAACAATGTTCTAGCAGGTTCGAGCATTAGTGGAGGGCCAGTTACTCTCAATGAGAGCTCATGCCGAAAGATTCGGGCTCCCTTCACCTCCCAACCGTATAATTGCTACGGGCGGAGCATCAGCAAACAAATGCATTCTTACATTAATATCTTCGATTTTTGGGTGCAATGTACATACAATTCAAAGCTCAGGCAAGCCATATTTTCTTTCCATCGCCTTTGGATCTCTTCTTGGGGAATTAAAACTATAGTATTGTCTTATATCATACAACACAATCATGACTCCTTTCTTTATGTAAGTGAAAATATCCATCATAATTTTTATAATATCAATCTGATTATCGTATTATACTTTTCGATATTTTAATAATATCATCTGAATTTCATAGTGTACTTTTTGATATTTGCCGTAGAGTTGAATGTGAGAATCAGAAATGAAGCATTCACATTTCCACAGAATTTCGTGAAAAAAAAAATTGTGCAATATGTTCTTCATCTTAGACCTCTTTTTGGTGAAAATTTCGTATATTTGGTTTTACAGACTCGGCTTCTATGGGGGCTGCACTGAGAGCTGCTCATGGCTGGCTGTGCAACAAGAAGGGCGGTTTTGTTCCTATATCTAGCATGTACACAGACAAATTGGAACAGACGTCTCTAAACTGCAAGCTTGCGGCTTCGTCTGGATGTCAAAAGCTTGTTACTAAGTATGCTTTGTTGATGAAGAAGAGAATGGAGATTGAGAATAATCTTGTCAAGAAACTGGGACGATTGTGAACTCGAAGGGTCGCAATTTGAATGGAGATATGAGTTGTGCAGCGAATGACTGGTGGTGTTGGTGGTAGTTGTTCTTAGTCAGTCTGATTTTTAATTTCCTTGTTTATTTTCTTGAAATTTTTTGTGAATTTGAGCTTTTTAACTGTTTTTTGCAATAAATTTGATTTGTAAATAGCAGCAATAGGAATGGTAATAATAATAATAATATTTTCTCAACGATAACAAATATATTCAACCATATATTTTGTTAACAGTTTTTATAAGTGTAAGTTCTGACATGTAATATCATTATCAATTTTAAACTTACACCAACGAAAGCATGTACTATAAGTACATTTTCGAATGAGGGACAAACGTAATTTCATGCTCTTGCTGATGTTATATTTTAATTTTTTTTATATTCGGAGTCATAAACCATGTATCTGAAATTTATAATAAATAGAAATAATATAAAGATTAACTCTTTGGAGACTTGGTGAGAGAATAAAATGAACATGGATATTTATAAAAAGTCAAACGGTAACTTATCAATGCTGTAATTTGATATGATATAACATGTATCAATAGTAATCGTTAAAAAAATATCTTATCAAGTGATGTGTAGTGACTGTCCATGACTCTAAAGTGAATATCATGAGCTAAAGAGGTTGCTCTCACCAACATTCGGTATAACAATTTTCCTCACGTTCTCAAGTAGGATCCGTACAATCGATCATTTATGAGCCAATGTGAACTCACATTTTCAAATTGAAGTCGCATTGTTCATTGTTTATTTGACTAGCTTTTCGGGCCAAATCCACTTTGTCCACTGGACTAGCGAATTCGGCATGTTTAGGGCTCCAGTCATTCCATCAATCAGTCGTTAACCGAAAAACCAATAATTCCATAAATTCGTTTAAGCAGAACAATATGATCAATAAAATGTGAAATACACAATATATTAACAAATCGGTAATTTATAAAACTTTTACGGTAAATTTGAGGTCGAATGTCAAAAGAGTCCTAATTGGAAAAAAAAAACTGAGACCTATTTATAACAAGGGAGTGAAGTAGGTGAGTGATCGTCACAAAACAAGTATCAAATTATTTTTGGCACCTACCTAAGCATCATCTCAACACATGCCAGCCAGGTATATTTCATGATAAATAAGGTTCAATTGAATCAAAATTCATTATTCAATATTTTATTTTACCATCTCTTTTATTTTATTATTATTTTTATTATGATTATTATTAAAAAAAAACCTAAATGTTTTTATTAAAATCATATTATCTTATACATATATTTTATGTCTTTGAAGTGTTTAATATAAATATATTAAATTTTACTTGTAGGATAATAAAATTCATTTTATATAATTAAATTATTATTATTTAGATGTTTTCTTAAAATTAATACCATAGAATTTAATTCAAAGCACTAAAATTTTCAGAGGTGTTACAATAAAACTTGTGTTTTTATTATCATGTTAAAAGAGAAGAAGTTGGTATGCATTTTTTCTGGAATAGATCTCTTGTGAGACAGTCTCACGAATCTTTATCAATCAGACGGATTAACCCTACCGATATTCACAATAAAAAAATAATATTCTTAACATAAAAAGTAATATTTTTTCATAGATGACCCAAATAAAAAATTCGTCTCATAAAATACGACCCATTAGACCGTCTCACACAAGTTTTTGTCTTTTATGAAGGGACAAAATATGCATACTTTGTACCTTATCTTATCTTGAAAAATATGAAGCAAATCAACCTTTTCTTATAAGAAAAGGCTATGGTTGACTCGTCTTTTTGTTGTAAGTGGCCCAAATATGTCCATTTCCATCAACTTTTTATATCTTTTTTTAAGCGGAGGAAATAGGAGAAAAATAAACCATTACTCAAACCCAAAAAGATTTCAATTTGATAATTGAGCCAAAAGCATTAGCAAATTGGAAGTTGTAATATGGAAATATAAAGCAATCATCATGCAATGGATAAAAATTTCCAAGTATAGATAATTTTCAAGAAATGCCCGAAGTAGATGGAATATTCATAATAATGCCTCCTAATCACACTCTATGGTAAATACTTTTGAATTGAATGGAACTCTATGCAACACTCGGTCTCACACGAGATTTTAAATCGTCTTCAATAAGAGAGTAACATTCCCTAGTCCAGCTCAAGTCCCTGCTTACTATTTTTTAAGCTTCCCTTACATGCATTACAGTCGACGAATCCGTTTCTCCACAGCCATTCTCTGCCCTTAACTTTATAGCGCCGTGTAGCAGCATTGCAAGAGTCTAGAAGCCGGTCAATCTCCACCTTCTTCTCACCCCACTGCCATTCTATCACCAGCTAACCACTCACCACATCTCCTCAGTCCTCTCCAAATCACCACAGCTCTTAAGGCCCATATAATCTACTTTCGACAACTAGTTTCTCAAACTAACAAGAATGACTGCGTATATCTACAAGCAGCTCATTTCCCGGAGGAAAATGGCATTGTATAAGCGAGATGAAGGAAAATGAGAACTGATAACATAATATATGCACCTGCCTGGTGCATCTCTTCTGGAAAGTAGAGAACTTGAAACGTCTGTGCATTGTTAAAATTCTACTAATTTAACTTAATTCGTCTAATTTAATGACGGAATATTACTCGCACAAATTATATGTGATAAATAAATTAAGCAGAATATCCAACCACAAGTGAATTTCTATTTACTTTCCACAAAAGAATTATTTGGTCATTATATAAATTCATTTAGTTACAATGCTCTATAGGTCACCAAGCAATATAAGAACTGAACAAAGCAATGGAAGCTCCGTCTTCTTGATCTTCGCTCCTCTTAGCAGACATGGTTAGGTTGATCCATGTTGCATTCATTATTGTATATACCAAACTCGATATAAATTCAAGAATGGCACAACATGAGATAGTAATCCTTAGAAACCACAATTTCATTCATACTTTAAGTGCTTTTCTGGTGGAATGTCATCTGTATTGTATCTAAATACATCGTGTCACTGAAAATGAGATACCCATAGCTTCCTTCATGTTAAGCAACACACATCTTTCTATTTCAAAAAAATCTGTGCCGAGCATTGTTTCCATTGAATGCTACATCTATACCAGATGTGTTCGGATATCTTATCAGGGATAATGTGTAAGGCCACATGGGGATATTGAAAGACATTTGGCAGAATATCGGTTAATGAATGAACTACTATCATTTGTTTCGTGCCTTGGCAACAAAGGGATCTGCTCCCAATTTGCTCAAGACAATCCACTGTTGAAGGGATTTGTTTTTCTAACATGGAGTGTATGGTCACAGAAGGGCCAACACCATGTTACTAGTGACATACCTTTCAGTCCTGACTCCACTTATGCTTACACATGCAGCCATTTTCTATCTCAAGGTTCGTGGTGCATCAATCAAAGATGGCTATCTCTTGGTCTATAGACAACATTTTTCTTCTTTGCAGAAAGGAGAGAGCAGTTCCATTAAAATTTAAGAAACGTAGAAACATTATTTAATATTTATATTAATCGATGAAGAATAACTTTTATTGTTTACCAACATCAAAATGCGTTCTACCATAACAGACCATCGAATATCCAAGAATAAATCATCTGAGAAAAGCATAATGCACAATCTGCACAAAAGTTGAAAATGGATAAGATGTAACAAATAAAAGATCAACAGAAGATAAATCAACATCACCATGAGAGATTTAGAATTCACTGTCAAAACATACGATAGATTCAACAAATATGAGAACTAGTGAAGAAGTAACTTAAGGTTTTAGATCACTGTCTCCACCATTCATGCACAAAACAAACACTAATTGAACAGCCGTCTCCATCTCCTTTTCCACTATAATTCACTATAATCTCCCAAAACCATATATATATTTAAATTACAGTATCATCACTATAAAATAAGAGGAAAGAAATACAAATCTGTAGAAACGCTAAAATGACTTACCTTAGGGAAAAGCTTAGCGAGAAGCTTACATGCCCTTCCACCTTGGGCTAGGAAGAGGCACCGTCGGTGATAAGGGTAACTGTGGCAACCCAAATTGACCGGTCGGTGAAAACAGCAAACTCGGAGAGAGCATAGCGTACGGAGACATAGGCGATGGAACGCATCCAAATGGCAGCGGAGAGAGAGGAAGCACTGGAAAATGTGATGGCCAAGCAGAAGTTGACGGCACAGGAGGCTGCTGTTGTTGTGTGTGGGGAGGAGGAGGATGAAGCAATGGCGGGCCGACACTGTTCCACCGTGGCAAAGCAGCAGACGTGGAGTTTGCCGAGCTCTGGAGAAAACGCATGTAAGTAGAGACCGGGGATTCTATCGGCTGTAGCTGCGATAAGGTTATAGGATGTGACCCCCGCTGACCGACTTCGTTCTGAGGCTGGAGAGATTCGGGACGAGGTCCAGTTGCGGCCACACCATTCCACAAAGGCGAAGGCGACGGAGCAGACGGGATAGAGGAGTTCTGGATAAAACGCATGTAGGCAGAAATAGGTGACTCCGCTGCCGGATGCACAGACGGAAAAGGAGGCAGCGGCGGTAAGGGCTGTCCCACTTCCCGTTTATCAGCATCGTTAGGAGGACGAGGAACCACCTGGATCAGCTGCGGAGGGCGGTTGCCAATTTGGACCAAAGGTGGGGGACGGATCCTCTGTAGTCGGGAGCTGGATGGCCTCGGCTGGGACACCGGCGGCGGCGTAGGAAAACGTTCATGAGACGGCGAACCCGTGAGCTTCTGAACGACGTCTCGAAAGTCGTTCTTGTTGATGTTATACACCGGTGGCTGCTGCGACTGCGGCTGCGTACTGGGTTCAAGAATCGGCCCCGCCGCAGCTACTGCGGATAGAGGTTTCCGCACAGGCTTCGATATCTTCTGTGAATTCTTGTTCACTTGTTTCAAGTAAATTTCGCTGCTGCTTCCTCCTCCTCCGCCGCCTCCGCCGCCGCCGCCGCCATTACTACTATTTGAAGATGACACACTACCAAATCCTTTATCCATTTCTCAGACATACACATACAGAGCGTAATTTCTCTTCTCCCACAACACAAGATCTACTGTAAATCTCTCTGACCAGTCCACCTCTTCCCTCTTAAAAAAAGTGGTGAAACGTCATCTCAGATTTGGGAATTAGGGCTTTTCGAATGATTGTACGGCGCGCTTCAAGTGGGATGCCACCTTTTTTATTATTGCTCATAGATTTGCGCGCACACAAACACACATATATAGATAAATAAATAAATAAATAAATATATATATATATATATATATATGTATATGTGATATAGAAATTATTTATTTAGTTAATATTGTTTATTATATTTATCTACTGATATATATAGTAAAACATTATTTATTTGCACATATAATAAAAATTAGAATACTTGAATTATAGCCTAGAACGAGTCCACATACGTCGATGAATTATTTTCTTGAAACCAATAATATTTGTAATTCATTTATATTCCATATATATTTTATTTTATATGTGAAATATATTGTATGCAATATAAAATATATTGTC